>NC_090887.1:3122393-3144893 GCF_036669925.1 Montipora capricornis
CCCCAAAATGCCTAAAAAATAGGATGAAACATTGCAATAACCACTTAAACTTGTTGAACAACATAAAAGAAATACTGCAAAAGGAAAGAGAAGCATGGATGGACATAAATGTACAAGATTGAAACGGATTACAGTTGGGTAATCTTGAAAAAAGTCGGCCCAAAGGAAGGGCTGAACATGGTGGTACCGCTTCATAATTTCTCTTCTTTTCAGTCTAATCTGATGACAGGTCAAATGTTTTTTTTCTTTACGTTTGCACAAAGTCAGTGGTATCGCAAACCCAGGAGTTACGGTGCACCACATTTAATTCGCGGGGTTTAATTTATGCGGAATTTTTTTTTTTTTTTTTTTTTTTTAATGCGGATTTTGCGGATAGTACTTGATCCGCTAAAATAAGCTCCAGCAGAAAAAAGCACGAGCAAAATTAAAAACCGTAAAAATTTACTCGTGTTTATATAACTAAAAATGGCTTTTAATCCACGTAGTGGTGTCAAAAAGATTGTTTATTTTGACATTTGCATTGAGAAAAAGCATCTAAGGCCTCCACGATGCCACATTTTTCCTCGTTCTCTTTTTTTTTCCAATTTTTTTTTGTTTCATTTTTTTGTCGTTATTCTCCTGTACTATTATTTTCGAATGTTCGGCATCTTTCCTTCATTTACGGTGGAAATTAGTAAAAAAAATAAGGAACATACGAAAGCTACGAAAGAGACATTTTTGTTTGTTTTTTTAAATTAAGAGAATTTCCGACTGAAATTGGAGTTTTTGCGGGGAATATACGCTAACTGTTAGAAACACTAAGGACTCGCTGAGCTCCACATTTTTATGTTTACTTCGTAAAACCTTCTCCGCAATACAATTAAAACGAAACAAAACATAGCCACAGTTTCACGATGGTCGTCACGCAACGTTGTGATTTGCTTGTTTTCGCAAAAAATTATTCTCAGTGTTGATGTGTTTTTTATCGTAAAGTTGGATCCGATCCCTTAACGTCCAAATAGAATTGGCTGACAAGTTCCCGTGCGGCTCTAAACTTTACTACAAACCATTTGTAGTAAAGTCAGACAACAACGTTGACTACAACACGAACAAACAAGCAAATGAGGACGTTGCGTGACTGCGTGACGACTGTCGTAGAACTGTGATTCTGTTTTTAACGAGTGAACATTACCGGTGTCTCTGGCAGTTGGCGTACATAAACTACAATTTCAGCAATTTCGGAAATTCTCTTAATTTCAAAAAACAAAGTCCGATTTTCGGAGAGACGAAGTCAAATGCTGGCAAAAACCAACCTCGATTTTACAACCCCCCAAAAAAAACAAAGTCCGATTCAGAAAATAAATATTAAGATGTCCCTTGAGAACTTTCATAGCTTCCGTAAGTTCCTTAACCTTTTTGACCAATTTCCATGCACCATAAATGAAAGACATGCCCGTCATTCGAAAACAAATGTAAAGGAGAATAACGACAGAAATTGAAAAAAAAATTGGGAAAAAAAGACACCTCGACCCCGACCCCAGCCCCAATCACGGCCCCGGCCCCGCGTTTTGGCTACTACCCTTTTCCAGCGAAAATTTATTGAAACAAACAAAATATTTGCTATTAGCGGCAAAAAACCCTTCCTCTTTTAAGATTCTGTTTACCTCTTTTCCTTTGAAAAATCAAGCTGTGTCCGGGGCGGTGCGTTCTTTCTTTCCAGTGCGTTTCGATCAACATGAATACCACTGCGTAAATCATTTTTGACTACACAAGCGGTGAATCCGCGATTTCCTCTGCATGGGCCAATATTTGAAGAGGAAAGCATCCCCGATAGATTGACACCCAGATATTTTAAAGTTCGTTACGCTTTCGCTGTTAAAGGGTTTTGTGCATTATTTTCGGCGCAGCGTTCGAGCTTTTGTCTGAGACTAGTCATGACCTTTAAGGTTAGGTACACAGTTTCATGGCTGCACTTTCCATCTACGCTCTTCAGAGACAAATCTTACATTTATCCGCCCCTCTCCCAAATTCTTTGTTTGTAATCTCCCAGATTCTGAGAGACATGTGACGAGACCCAACAAGGGTCTCTCGGCGGGTAGGAGAGAGAACCTGGGAACAAGGTTGGTCTCAGTCTTGTTCATAACATCACATTTACCCAAATAACATTAGACACAAATCTCACTTTCTGATATCCAACTGCGAAAGGTGAAATTGTTGTCGAAGACCATTACTCGTCACTTTGAAGATCCCAGATATTTATTTTTCACCGCCTGTCTTGTTTATCCAATTGACTTTCCATTATTGAGCTCCAAATATAAGGGTATTTTTTTAAAAGATCCACTATAACGCCATTCGCGTTACAATGACTTTCGACGACATTGCAGGTTAAGTTAAATATTCTATTATGTCCACCGGATAAAATATATGCATTTGTAGTACCCCCTCAAACTTACCAAACATACTCGCAGAAGATTACACACAAAGGCACTACCTAGCAGGGGAGGGACAGGAAATACTTTTCATGACAAGGTAAAGAAAAAGAATACGGAGAAATGATACGCAGATTCCGACTGGGTTTCGCAACCCAATAATAAAATGCATTTTTAAAAATGTTTATCTCCGCTGTTTGTATTTTATTCTTAGTTAAGCTTTCTAAATGTTATTTCGTTATAGTGACGATGGATCGCATTTTAAACACAAAACTACTGCATAAAATGACATGTGGCTTGGTTTCCGTTCAAAGGTGGTCGCTTAATACAAGTAAAAACAACAAAGAAAGACGAACACAGGACGTTCTCGCTGACTGTTCTGCGCAACTTTTACTGCACAGGTAACGCGACTGTGATATATCACGCATTACTGCAAGCATTAGTTACAACAAAAACGCCGGGGAAAAATTTCCAGGCCGGCAAAGCAATGGCACATTTATTTCCAATTCATCCTGAAACGTTAAAGAGAAAGGACCGGGAGGCTGGAAAAGGTCACTAATCGAGTAGTGGCTGAAAGTTTTGAAAACTCGCGGAAGATTAGTTTTAGCCATGCCTCTTAATACAGGTAACAAATACAGTACAATGTATTTATATGAGCGAAAAATCGGGACTTTGAAAACTGGCCACTTATAGAGGGTGACCGATTAATACAGGGCCTTTATACACAGGTTCCACTGTAGTGTGAAAGGCAGTTGAGACGTTTATGCTGAACATGTCGCCCTTGTTTCTGATTTGTGCCCGGACAAAATCATTTCCTGAGCCAGGCAACTCGATTTGGATCAGATCTGCTTCAATGTTTGATTTTTCAATCGTTAACCCAAACAGCACCTTGGTTCTCTTTGCGAGTTTCTACTTCGTGACTCCTAAAACACCTCGGTCGTGTAGAACAATACCAATACCACTTGCGGGCCCGTTTAAGAAATACCGATACCACCTTGCGCGCCCGGTTAAGCAAATCGAGATTGATCCCCCCTACAATATCTACCAATTTATACATTTACCATATTTACGCGGGGACTTCTACAGTTGCCTCGTCGGGCTTAAAAAGGCCAAAACCCTGCGGGGGGCAATGAACTTCTCATTTTGTCCCCATTCCTCGACAAAAGCCACAGCATTACGCAATAGTGCAAACAAGTCAGTAATGTAGCAGCTTTCGCAAATAAGTTTATTTGAGAATATGTTTCATGTTCTATACCCATAAACCCCTGGGCCAGACACCATGCATGCTTTGTCGTATTTTGTGCCGATACAAAATTGTATTCCGCCTCATTCGCAGGTGTGCATTTCTGATCACCGTGGAACTAAAGGAATGTTACTGAGCTCAAAGGTATTAATTTAGAAATGATGTGCATAACAACGATATCAATTCTAACTAGAGTCAACGATGCAGATGCACGGTGACGTCAATATTTTATCTGTTTCAAAAACGAAGAAATAGCATTGGTGCGCAAGTCTGCGGTCCGCGTTTAAGCGGCTCAAACCAGTTTCAACAATTTTAAGGTAATGTATCGTAAAAAGGTGTAATTTCACGTAACGCCATAGTCATGGTTGCTTATAAAACACCAAAAATTGCGTGACAAGAATCACTTATTACTGTGACGTAATGGGTTACCGCGACAACAAAAGAGCCATCTAAAGACTGTATTTTGCCTTTAAATGCTGATATCTCAAATACTGTAACTTAGAACGGTCAAGCCTCATTTTTTTATTGCCGGAAAGTGATTTAAAAAACTCTTTTCAAAGTTAAAAAAGTTTTCCGGAGTGGATTTAGAGCCACCTTAAATTTCTCTAGAGTGCTTTGTGTCCACGGTAACCAATTACGTCACACCAATGGGTACATCGTGTTTTATATGGAGCCATAACGTCGTTGTTTCGTGAAACAGTTACGTAGATTCAATCCTCCTTACAGTACAGTTTGTTGAAAGTGTTGAAACTGAGAAACATGTTATTGCAGGTAGCGTTCCAGAGACCATTTTCAGTCGAGGAAACCCCTATTCCGCTTAGACGAATAAGATTTTCTCCCAGCAAGTTTAGTGAGTTTTGTTACTGGGTTGCCTTATAAGGCAAACCCAGTCGAGGTCTTCGTTTAGTTTTTTTCTTTTTTTTAGTTTTTTTTTTTTTTCCGTGTCGGTAAAAGTCTTGCCTGTCACTCCCCTGGTAAGTGGTGTCTTTGTGTATAGAGCCTTCTGGGCGTATTTTCTAAGGATCGAGAGGGTAGTGGAACTGCGTAGATTTCTCTGGTGGGCACAGTAGAATCATTAACTTAGCCTGCAATGGCGTCGAAAGTCATGCAACGCGAATGGCGTTTTAGTGGATCCTTAAACAAAATATACCCTTATGGAGCTCAATAATGGAAAGTCAGTTGGATAAACTAGGCATGAATCTCAAAAGCGACGAGTACTGGACCTCGACAACAATCTATCGCCCGTCGAGACGAAATCAAAGTGAGCAGTATTTACCTGAAGTACATGGTAATTTGACACAATTGAGTTTCTTGTCTTCACGCACGCAATGAAAGGTTTTCGCCTCTAAGAGCAAATATGTTGTTTGTTTCAATAAAATTTTCGCTGGAAAAGGATTCTGTGGTATTTTCTGCCTTTGTGAATTATAATATCATGTTGTGTATTGAATTTTCGAGCTTAAGGTTGAAATGTGATATGGGAGAAGTTTTTTAGTATTGCTCTGTAAGCAGGAAGGGTTCACAGGCCTGTTAAAGCGTGCTTGAGTTTCAACAAAATGAGCCCCAAAATCAGTGAAAACTTGTGACGCAGATGAATAATAAAGTAGCTGCTATTTCCAAAATGATGGAATTACCTGGTGATAAATAACGTCGTACGTGTCTTGGAGAGTAAATTTTGACTTTGCATAAATAAGAGTTGGGCGATTGTGATCTTTGTTTTGACTTCGCTCATTTCATTGTCAAACTTTATAACACTTGACAGAAAAAGAAACTTACAAAAACCCGGTATCTTGCCATCATTTGACACAGATGCTTCACTGTTTGGCGAGTAAACATACAGCGGTAACTTAATCACGGCGCCCGCTGAATTCCGGCCATGTCACTTTCGATTTTGCAATTTACTTGAACGTCGCAAAAATCTCCCAAAATGTTTGTCGCTGATCGTAACTTTTTATATTCTATATTCACGGTTCAAAATTAATGTTGTTTTGATGTCGTAAATATTTTATTCTCGATCGACCGTCCGGGAAACTTCCTTCTGCTCTTTCTGAAAACTGTGTATCAATAGTTATTTGCTTTTTCATCAATATTTGTTTTGCATAAAGCAAGCTAACAAGATCTGTACCTTGCTGAGTTCGCATTTGTTAGAGTTAATAGTATTTTCGGTCCGATGCTTCTGTTTTTATGACGGGTACATTATTTTGGTCTCCCATCCAAACACTAACCCCGCCCGGCAGGGCTTAACTTCAGTGAACTTTAGTATTAGAAAGCCTTCAGATGCTCAGAGGGCACACTTGTGGTAAACAGAAGTTGTGAGGGAACTTGAAAATTATCAACATGTCAGCCCAGAAGCCAATGTTTCTCGCTTCTCTTTTATTTGTTATTCTTCAGAGACTGGAATGCTGTATTTCAATACCACACAATTCAGTGCCTTCTGATTTTCTGTAGCACGTACCACAGGCAACCCAGTGTATGCTTCACAGAAGCATCTCGTTTTCTGATCAATTTGGTAGATTGAGTTACTAACACGCCGAGTTCCCGATCCCGTGTCCCCAATCCCTTGCAGTGAATTTCCATTCCTTTCTTTACATAACAAATAAGCATACATGACCGAGTATCTGAAAGTTGCCAACATGGCGGTTTCAAAGCTGGAGATAAACTTTCGCCGACTGTTGGAAAGATGTGAAACAATGGCCGCTGAATTACAGGATAACAAAGAAAATGTCAGCTGGAGATTAGAAAAAGTGAGAGGAGCACCTAATCTAGATTTTACAGTAATTACGCTGACTGTACACCATGGACACCAGGGCAGTTGAGGATTAATTTCACGCGTATTTTCGGGAGAAGACAAAACGCGGAGCCCTACTCCATGGAGTACCCTATGGGCTACCCAAATGGAGTACCCTAAAAATACTATTTCGAATGAGTACTGTTGATCTATGTGTAAGCAGCATCTCAAATAGTGCTTACTTAAGCCGCAACACCCATTTTAAACAGCATTGTTCAACAGTATTTAAGTCTAAGCACCCATTTTAAAAAGGTTAGCTTACATGAAGTAATCGGCCATCACAACAATAATCGAAAGCTAACCTTTTAAAATGGGTGCTTAGACTTAAATACTGTTGAACAATGCTGTTTAAAATGGGTGTTGAGTCTTAAGTAAGCACAATTTGAGATGCTGCTTACACATGGATCAACAGTATGCATTCGAAATAGTATTTTTAGGGTACTCCATTTGGTTAGCCCATAGGGTACTCCATGGAGTAGGGCTCCGTGTTTTGTCCTCTCCCCGTATTGTCAATGTTTTTACGAATGCGACTTGGGAAATTTGGAAAACTTGGAAAAGACAAGTGAAATTAATCCTTAATTTTACAAGGGCACATTGCAATTTACATATGTGTATCACATAAAGGGCAAAATTATTAAGGGAAGCCAGACAAATGACAATTAACTTAATTCGCTTTTACTCAACAGAAATTGCGCTTAGAATGTATTAAAGTTAAAATTTATGTGTCGACAAAGAGCAGTTTAATCAGAGTCAGAATCTGGAAGAAGATCCTATTGTAACTTCCCTTGCTCAGGATAAGCAAATGTCAACCAATCAGGATCAAGTATTCATGCCCTCTTGATTACCAAAAGTGCCCTCGTGATTAAGAAAAAAAATGCCCTCTGACTCAGCCAATCAGCATTCAGTAATTTTGCCCTGTATGTGATAATATCTATACAGTGTAATGATAATAGGATTCAGTGCCACCACGTGAAAATAAACTTTGAGTTAGGACAATGTGCAAGCCACCGAGCCATGCGAGTCATGCGAGCCATGGCTGCGAGCCATGCGAGCCATGACTGCGAGTCATGTGAGCCATCGCTGCAAGTCATGTGAGCCAACATGGCGAGCCATGCGAGACAACATGCGACTCAGTTATTGAAAGCTAACCGTTTTAAAATGGGTGCTTAGACTTAATAACTGTTTATCAGCGCTATTTGAATTGGGTGCTTAGACTTAAATGCGAAATTTGCGTGGCTCGCATGCCTCGCTGGCTCGCAGATTGTCCAGCCTCAATATAGGAATATTTACACATTAATGAAATGTTGACAATAGAACCCACTGGGAACTCGGAAAAATCCGAACCCCAGATGGGATTTGAACCCACGACCCTCCGTGATCTGGTCAGATGCTCTAAACACTGAACTACTGGAGACTCTACATTGTATGGTAAGCAAGGGTGAAATGTCGGTGGTTGGTTGGCCGCATCTTGGATATGCTTCAGTGATGCAGTTATGAGCTATGCTGCCTGTCGTTATTTGACTGTGTAGCTGCGTGATGCAGCTCCAGTCAAAGACCCACATTTCACCTTTGCTCATAATATCAGGATCCCAGCTACATGTAACTGGACTGGCTTGCTCATCATGTAATCGCGAACTTGGTTTTTGGTGTTTTGTCAGACGTGCCAGGATCTCTGCTAAACGAGCCAGTGCAGCTTATGTAATCGGCTCCTAAGTCAGGGTGCATAATAAAGTACTCATTGAAGAGAGTTTCAATCTTAAAGAGCTTTATAAATTATGACTTAGAAGGCAAAATTACCAAATGCTGATTGGCTGATACAAAGGGCATTTTCTATTGATTTTGGTTATAATGCCCCAGGCAAAATTACTTTCATTATTTTCATGTAGTAAGTATTTTTAGCAGTGCTGTTTTCATCACTTTGGCATGAGTGTACAAATTAAAATAAAATTTTGTTCAGCTGATTTGTGCATTTTACAGTTCATTGATGCTAACTTAACGCTGAAAATACTTCCTACGGTATTATGCAACCAAGTGCGTTTGTTACCTTTTAATGAAAGAAAATTCTGGCCTTTGCATATTTTGAAAGTTTCCGGTTGTATTGCGCAGAACTCTTCCTCCAATTTTATGAGTGGTTTTGAAATATCAAAACTGTGAATTTTATTTTTCAAAGGGGACTACCAACGAAAAGGGTGATTAAGATGAAACAACTTCATGTTCAATTCCTCATAAAACTTTACCGCTGATAGCACTCATTAAGAGGTTAAAAGTAGAACAACTCTGTGGTCTTCATTTTGTGTTTTTCTGTTTTCTATCACAGTATGTCTCCACATTACAGAAACAAATTACTGAACTAAAGAATTCAAGCAAGTAAGAATAAATTATTAACTACGTACATTTCATAAGGTAGTTTTTTGTGTCCCAATAATTGCATTTAATCACAGCTGAAGGGGCAAAACCCATGCTCTTTAAGTATAAAATGTTAGAAGTTATATGGAGAATAAATGCTCCCAAATTGGATTTCTCTGGTACTGGGAGAGATCGGTCAGGGTTTACAGCCTGTGGACTGTGGAGGTGGCCAGGCACCTTTAACGATCTAATGACAGGCAGGGTTGACTGCTTAATAAGGACCTTAATGTGTCCAAGGATACTACACTGTTTGGGGGCAAGTTCCAAATCGTTATCGCTCTAGGAAAAAGGGAATTATAACTGAAGCTGGAACATTTGTTTGAGGTTGGAAGGATAAGTACCGGTAGGTATTCTGGTGGCGTCTTCATGTAGTAAACCTGATTTTGCTGTGAATTGAAGTAATTGAGCCAGGAAACTGGCAATCAATGAGACCATTGTGGAATTTATAAAAAAAGGACTGACTGATTAAACAGAATCCTTAGTCTGATGTCGATCTTCAAGAGTATCCCAGTCAAGAGTCTTCACTAAACCTGTAGTACATGTACTTGACATTTGATAAGTTCATAGTCATTGCATGCAAAGAGGGCCCCGTTCTTCTGCACTTGTTTGAGGCTGTTAACATCACAATCAGTGTGAGAATTTGTTCAACAAAGTCAGTCAGTCACAGCTAACCCTGCAGACTGTTCACATAGTATGGCACAGGATTCCCTATTTGATGCCAGGCTTTAAAAGGCACAGGAGCAGATGTAGCTCAGTTGGTTAGTGCGCACCTTTCCTTTTGATCCGTGTAGCTCTAGCTTTAATTACCCGTGAAATGGAGCACTGACAGAGGGAGGGTGGTAAAGGGCACACGGTCAGCTTCCATTGATACTAGCTTCGTAGCTGAAGAAACAAGTGAGGACGCATTACACTGTAAATAAAGTATTTTACCTTTTTTTTACCCTATAGACCCTTTTAATGAGATAAATAATTAATTCGCAAAATATTATTTTTTTGCGCTATTGACAACAGATACAAGTTTTTGTAGTCTTTCTGATTTCTTTTTCTTGTACATTTCTGAATAAAATTTTAAATATAATTTATAAGCCATAATGATTAGTGTAAAACTGCATATATTAGGTTTTAAAAAGGCCTATAAGTACATGTGTAATTAATCCTGCAGTGATCTAATAGCCCTTTTTACGGTTAGTTTTAACCCGAAATTGCCTCACATCCATGTTAGATTACATTGTAATGCAAATGAGAAAAATTAACCTTGAAAAGGACTATTAGGAAGTAAAGGCTGCCAGCAAAAGATGTCTCCACCAGAAACACAGCTTTTTCCAAGCATTATTTCTTGAAAACCAAGAGCAAACAGGACCAAGAAAGAAAAAAAAAAAATGTAGAGCACTTGTGTTCTCAAAATTGTTCGATCGTATGCAAAAGTTCAATTGCTTTTAAGCAAAATTGGATAAACACCTAAAAAGTCAGCTAAATAGGAACTTATTTGCCCAAATTCTTTAATTTTGAAATGTAGGAAAACTGTCTGAAAATATTGTCTTGCAGAACAGTAATGATAAATAATAAATTAATAAATTAAGGTGGTTTGCTTTCTGGTTCCTTGTTCTTTTCACTGTTTTCTGACATTTTTTGCCTGTTTTTTTTTTTCATATAGCAAACCAAGTGCAGATACCATGAATGAATACAACAAGAAAGTAGAGTTCCTTAAAGGTCTCATTGAAACACAGAAATTGGTGAGATGTAAAGAATGTAAATTTTATTCGTCAGCATAATTATTTTTTATGTATTAATTAATTAATTATTAAGGTTGTGTTCTCTGGAGATCAACTATTTCTACTGCAACTGGTTTAAGGTTGATGCGGCTATAGTTTCCCAATGGAAAACGTTTCCTCGAATTTCTGTTGAATGACTTTTTACTCCGATAGAAATCTCCAACAGAGAAACTTATAGCAAGTCAGCAGTTAGTTCGTCCACTGAGTCAAACACTAGGGCAGACTACGGCAACAGAAAAAGATCGGCCTGCAAACAGAGCACAGGAACTCCACATTCGAGCAAAGTCGCAGATTCACAAAGAAATGAGAAATGAACTTCTAGGAGATCTACATGTAGATGGTAAGGGAAGATGAAAATTTTTTTGATATTTTCTTAAGTCTAGAGCTTTGATTTAGCAATAGAGGACGTTTTCCGTGTTTCCATGGCCTCATCTAAACATGAGGGGGAGTTGGGAGAATTCGAGACAGTTATGCAAACCTGAGACGCAGTCAAGAGTTTCCACAACGGTTCAAGCAGAACTTTCTTAGCACGTTTTCATATTGTTTTTGTGTAAGCGACTATTTCCAAAAGCCAATTCTCTACTTTCTCAAATCCCATAATACACCTCTTTTTCCCCAAAAAAATTGGCATAGGCATTGTTTTCGATTTCTCTTGGGACATGAAGATGTCCCAAGAGAAATCCAAAGCATTTTAGGGGGATAAACAAGATGTCTTATGGGATTTGAGAAAGCAGAGAATAAGCTTTATTTGTTTTTTCAGATTTTTCATGGTTTTCAATAAGAATTTTTGTAGGCGGCAAAACCTGAAGAGTAGGCGGAGAGTACTATTTTATTAGGAGGCCATTTATGGATAAAGGTCTTTGAAGATCTCCTCTGAGGTAGGCATGCTAAGAGTTCTCCTCATAAGGATGTTCATTTTTTCCTTATCTGTCTTTGATATAGAGAAAAGAGAAGACACTCAAGGGTTGCGAAACAGGTGAATAAGCATGTTTTTGATTCATTGTTTAAGCCTTGTTTTGACTATCGACGCAATCACAACCCCAAGCATAAACGGATGCACAAGAGATTCGTGTGAAGTGAAAACGAACCATAACGCAAGCACAACCACACAACGCAGAGACAAAATTCACTGGTGCCATTTTCTCTCTTACAACGCGGCGCTCCGAGTGGAATCTGGAACGGGTCTTTTTCATTGGACAAACATCTCAACTTGCGTTGTGGTTTCGTTACATCCCGTTTTCACTCAACACAAGCGAACGCAAGCGTACGCGCAAAGCACAAGGGAAAATTTTGACCCTTGGGTTGTGCTTATGATCTTGTCAGGCCTGTTTTCACCGTGAAATAAGCGCTCTTGTGCTTGCGTTTGTGCTTTGCGCTTTTGCTTGCGTCGCTAGTGAAAACCAAGCTTTAGTATCCCAGGGTGAAAAGAGTCTTGGAGCAGGAAGTCAGCAGCAACTGTTTCTAGTCAGCTTCTTGTCTGTTCTCTCGAGCGGGAAACGATTTTTTCTGACAATGGAAGGGGACCTACGCCAATCGAACCAATCAGGATAGTCTATTTTTGAGCCCCATTTTCAAAACAAATCCAATTATAACTTTAACGGTGTCATGGTCGATGGAATTCGACCTTGGTTCGTACGAAATTGCTAATCGGAATAACAATAGTTCTTTTGTGGGAAAGTGCCTTGCGCCATTCTGGTATATGAAAGTCTTCCCCTTTCAGTATCGATTCTGAAACCTCAGCCAGCAGATAAAAGTTGGATCAATAGAACACGTAAATGTGACGATAAACATCAAAACCAACATAACCTCCACACAACATTCAAACATCAAATTGTTCCAGCGATGCATCTAGATTAAATTGCTATTTGATGCAACACAACCATCCTTCTCAGTCAAAATGTAAATTTTACTGGGTCTGGCAGCTCGAACGCCTTATCTCTGATTACTTCTAGTTTTATTCTTATTTGTTTGCCATACGTCAATTATCTTAATTAATTTTGTCAGTTTTCGGAATTATTAGCATTTTATGCTACTCTATAAATCCGAATTGAAAGCAAGTTTATGTATGTACGTACTGTACCGGAAATATCACTGTTAGGAAAAATTAATCTTTACGTCACATTTGCCACTCCCCCCTCCCCCCCCCCCCCCAATAAAAGATCATTGCAACCCCTACCCCTTAATAGTCTATTTTATGGGCAATTATATACCCCATCTCAGTCACCTTTTCTTCGCATATGAAAGGGGCGAGGATTCTCGCCGTCTCGCTTAGGGGTGTAAATTTGGAATTTTGGTCTCACTTAGGGTATTCTGGGCAAAACGCCATCATATGAAGCCGTGACGGTAGGCAGAAGGCAGAAATATAAAATTAATTTGGTCTCTTGTAGGGGTTAAAAAAAGCCTGGACCACGCCCAGATTGGTCTCCTTTAGGAGTTTTATTTCAAATTTCCTTCGAGCATCCCCGCCCCTTCGTATGCAAATTCTTAACCCCCCCCCCCCCCCCCCCCCTCACCTCCTCTCCTCTTCCGGGGTCGTTCCTTTCTGAACTGAGCGAAAAATATTGCGTCGTACCGTTGCCACATAATGTGCGGTCAAATTTTTCAACCGGTGGAAAATTTGTCCGGTAGGGTGTGAACATCTGAAGTCTAAGAAAGAATTGATGGTTCTCAGGCTGACAGGTGACAAGAAAAGAGACACAAAAGACGATAGCATAGACACTGTACTACAATATCACCAGAAGATGCAGGAGAACATTGCCGAAGAAATGATCAAGATGGCTAAGAATTTAAAACACACATCCGTCATGGCCAGCAATATTATAAAAGAAGATAACAAGGTAGGAGTTTTATTTATGCAGTTGTAATAAAAGGTGAATATTTTATATTTATAGAGGATTATCGTTCACATTGGAAGTCATGTTGATTTACTGAAAAAAGAAAAGATTTACCATGCAGTTCTATTTTCAACTTTTCTTCTTCTCCAACATGGCGCGGAGATTTTTGACACTTTTGTTTTCCTTTTCCGTCATCGTTTCTTAAGTTCATGTACACATCCAACTGAGTCACAGGCCACTAATTCAACCTCACACAACTAGCAGAATGGTAACCTGTGCAACAAAATCAACTCAGTGAGCAGCGAAGTCAGCACGACATACTTTCCCCATGTCGTGCTGGAAGACTGAATGAAGGAGGCGCCCAATGGTCCGCCCTGTAGTGTTTCTGACACCTGTCAATCAGCGACTTGTTTCAATGTTACTAAGTTCGTGCTTTTAGATTATAATTGAATGTTTGTGTTAAAAAACGGTGTTTCAGTGCCTCTCCAGTTTTTCAAGCACCACATTTCCCGGATAAGTATTTTCTTCTGAGGTATTATATAAAAAATGTCCTCTCCTGTTTTTTTAGGCGTTGGAACAGGCGACAAAGCTGGCAGACTCCAATTTTGAAAAACTCAAACGAGAATCGGAAAAACTTGAGGAATTAACGCAGGCATCTTGTTCCTGGTGGATTTGGATCATGCTAATCACAGTCTGCATAGTTTTTATGTTCATGATTATGTTTATTCGACTTTTCCCAAAGAAATAAATTTACTTTGTGAATGGTCTTCGGTAAGTGTTGAAAGCATTGGTCTCGCATTACTTTGATTGGCTAGAAAATTTCGCCTTCGTCTTTCAACGTATCGAAAGCGAGGCCAATCAAAGTAATCTCCATCTTGTCCAGCTACAGTTATTTTGCTTCGAGCTTTAACTATAACCGTTGACCGGTTGGCTCATTTGGTTAAGAATCGGGTCTCCGTGTCGGAGTACACGCAACCCAGACCAGAGCAACACTCGTGTCTTAAAATAACTGAGAAAGTTGAAAGTTTTGTAAAAATAACATCTGCGAATGGTTTTACTTTTCAAGTCTTCTCGCGGATAGGGACTATAATCCGGAGGTGCTGTTAAGTATGTGGGACGTTAAAAAGCTACACTGTTCGCACAGAGAAGGGATCGAATTTCCAGTTTTGTGATCTATCCCTGCCAGTATGTGGTCAACATGGCTGCATTACTTTGAAGCTCTTCTAAGTAACTGAGATGACAGAAAGAAAAGTGTACCCAGGTGTTAGATTTTTCACTATCGGTTAAATTTTGGTCATATATGAATGTCATTGAAACCAGCGTTGTGTTTAGGGTGGGATTCAAACCCATGTCACACTATCAAGGCAAAAACAGAAATTGAAATCATGTGTACGTGACCCGAAAAGAGTGTTGTGTCCCAATGGTTATAACACGTGGTACAAACACAATTGGTTGGTGATCTTATAACTCGAAAAAAACCAAAGTAAAGGCAAGAGTATTGGAAATGAGTTGAATGTGGGTTAAATTTGGTATGTATTTAAGTTGCGTTACGACACAGAGAACGGCTGCGTGGGAGAGTACGGAAACTAGGGCCTGAAAAGTTTATTTCTTGTACCCAGAGCCCTTCGTTTCATTTGGTCACGTGGTCGGACGTGACCAAAAGAAACGGAGAGCTCTGGGAAACTATGGTGAAGTTTAAAAAAAATTCTCCACTTTCTTCCAGTGCCCGCTTGAAACGATCCCTAAAAGGCCATTGTGATAGTCACACAACAATCCAGCAGAAGGAAAAGCTTTGAAAGTAATTACTTTTACTAAAAACTAACTTTAATTGTTACGATCGGAAAAAGACTATTATCTTGGAAAATTGCATCTTTGCAAGAAGTTTATTTGATCTCTACAAGTAACCATACGCATTGACAAAAATTACCATTATGTTTTCTCAGCTAACTCGTAACAAATTAAATTTCTGAGCCCTTATGTCTTCAAATTTCTTCGAAGTACAGTGGCAACTTGATTGAATGCAACTTCTGACGTTGAGTGACCTTGGAACGCCTTGGTCAAAAACCTGAAAAAAACTCCAAGACCAATAAATATCAACGTGAAATAATTCTAATGGGTAAATCACAAGTTCAGACCATCTTTGTCTGCTTACTTTAACCCGTCTAAACAAGTAACTAAAAACGTTAGGAAATAAGACATCTACCACACAATCTTGCATAAAGGCCCAGTAATACGGGCAACATTTTTCGTGCAACTTGTCGCGCAACAATGCGAAACAAATTTTTCTGTTACAAAAAGTAGACGTCGCTTTTACTTTTTGCAACATGAAAATTTTTTGCGAAAGAAGGTGCCAATACACGTAACAAACCATCTCAACTTGCAAAGCAACATTTTTGTGCGACAAGTTGCACGAAAAATGTTGCCCGTATTACTGGGCCTTAAGGAAGTGTTGAAGTGTTATGATTAAAGGGGGGATGCGTGTTGGCATCGACTATTGTTACTTACGTGCCAAACAGACCTTACAGTGGTTGGAACTTCTGAATAACCATGAGAACTTTTGCAAACAGATACCTTTGCTACAGTATATGTCGTTCTCTTGGTGCTACAAAGATCTAGCTTAGGGACTTTAAGATCTACGACGGCGAGGTAGACGAGAACGTCACCTTAAAATACAACTTTGCTCTAAGTTTCTTTGCGATTATTCCATCTCGTTCGCGTCGTACAATGCTAGCAAGTGTCCTAAATGTAAAATGATAACGCCCGGTTTCAGAACGAAAGATTCACGTTTGTACCGCTCGCGTTGTCGTCAAAACCACAAATTTGGCGATTTGACGTCGTTGTTTTGCAGATTACCGCAAAAATATGTTCTAAAATGCGTGCCGCACGTGCAGCACGCTTATTCTTCCTCTTTTAACCAATGATATTGCTACTTTGCGGCGTTCTCTTTGACGACCACGTCTTGGATCTTTAAGTCCCTATTATGTATGGCAACCTAGGATGTGTGGGAAAAATGTGCCTTTAGTCACAGGCAACAATTGTTGCGTTAGATTTTGAGTAAAAACAAACCTAAAAAATGCAAGCACAAGAGCAGGAATATGCGCATGAGCGACACAACTCGATCGCTTCAATTTGGTAGCCCGTTGGGATCAATGGACCTCTTTAGCTTGTACGTTTTGTTTTCCCATTTCAGACCACGTGATGTTACTCTTGGGATCTGTTTCTTTCAAATGTTGTCATCTGCACGTGCACTTGTATGCATAACTTATGAAAAAACAAAAAGAAAATTCCCTTGGGAACATCACGTGGTCTGAAATGGGAAAACAAAACGTACAAGCTAAAGAGGTCTATTCGCCCTTGTCACACGGCGGCCATATTGTCCCGGGAGACCAAAGAAAGCTTTGTTTTACCACGCCAAGCCTCACCCTCATGGTTTCCACTGCGAGGCTTGGCGTGGTAAAACAAAGCTCTTTTGGTCTCCCGGGACAATATGGCCGCCGTGTGACAAGGGCGAATCAAGTGAAGGTTCCCCAGAAGCGTTTTAGATCGACAGACTGCTGGTGCGTATGAACTGTCCTTGTTCCTGAGCACCGGTCTCCCTTGAGTCTTAACCAAACTAATGTAGTGCTACCATTGTCACTCACAACGCATGCGCTTCAACACACGCTCTGTAAAAGGAGGTGTAACTTTGCTAGTGGATTAATTACCACTCCTCCACAAAAGCATACAAACGTTTTCCGAAAATTAGTACCACAAAAGACGGTTGCTTGCAGGCTTGAATTCGTTTGAGCTCTTTTACAACATGTTCTTTGTGTTCGTTGGTTTCAAGATCTTGAGTCATCTTTGATCCCCATGGAAGAATGTTTTTTTTACAAGCTCCGTAGTCTTTGCCAATCATCTTCAATGACAACCAAACACAAATTCCAAAGAATGCAGGGGACGGAGTTGTTTCCTACATAGTGCTGCGTCTGACGCTCTAACAGGAAGACAACATTATAGGTCTCATGGCAACCAATTTAATGATGCGGTAGTTTTTTTCCAAAGTTGAAAACAAAATCACCCCTGGAAGAACAAAGATAATTAATATTCAAATGTATTGACATCAAGACAAATTCAAAAGGTCAACGTTTCACTTGCGCTTGCTATCTGTCTGTCAAGCGCAAAGGCTTGCGAGTAAATTTCTCGATTTTCCTCATGATGACAACTATCGATTCAATCACTTGTCTGCATCGATAACGATGACTGCAGATGCTTGACTTCTGGTTCGATGTACCAGATATAAAGATTAAACTAATGAGATTGGGAGTCATGGCAAAAGTATGCAAAATGTTTTACATGCAGAATGACTAAAATAAATCAATAAACTGATTGGCACGATTTACTAACGCTTCCGTCCTTATAAGAGACAGGTTAGTTAATTTATGTTTTCAGTCACGGGTTCCACTGTAAACATTATCTTGAAAATTTCCGACATTCAGCAATTTTTCTTTCTCAAAATTATTCGCATTATAGTAAATTTATTTCTTAAATTCATTCTGCATACATTACATTACATTACAAGGGAAAAGACTTTTCGCCTGAATAAAGACGCAGCGCTTTCTTTATAACCAGTTGTTTTAGTCAACCCGACAGTAGCAATGGAATGAAGTTCACTATTAAAAAAAGACCCGGAAATTTTCCAGAACAAAATGGAAGAAATCTGATGTCGCTTCTCTCTTTTGTCTTGGAACCAAATGATCCAAAAGCAAGACAATTTTCTCCTTGCAAGCGACAATTTGCGATTGTAACGAAACCGCACAATTCCTACAAAAAACAACAGAGGGAGTGACCCGGGCGACAACTTAGCACTGTACTGCGAGATAATTTAGTATTTGAGTACCTGCAGTTTTCCGATGCAACCGCTTTCACCTTCCAAGTTTCATTCTCTCGAGCTTTCCTCCCCGCCATGAAGACTAAAAGTTAATTCTATGAGCGAAAGTGATGGAGACGTTACCACAACTTTGCTGAAGTCGTATGCACGGCTGCCAATTTGTGGATCGTTAACTTTCAATCTCAATGTCTCAAGTGATTCACTTGTCATCGCTTCCTCCAAAAGATCATAAAAAAGGTCTCCATCTCGTTTGCCGCATGAGTTGAGTGTCAAATTAAACGTAGTTAAAGACTTCAATTGACGCAACTTTCTTGGGATGAAACTAACATAAGATATAGCGCCGTAGTTATTAATTGTCAGGGAAAAATCATTTAGTGACTTGTTTTCCAAGCCCGTGTCAACATTATCCCAGTTACACCAGCCAAGCCTCAATTTGCCAAAGTTGTTAAATGTCAAAGTGAGATTCTTCAGTGCATTCTTGTGTGCAAAACTATAACCTACATAATCTGCCAAATCAATGGATAAACCTTCGGAGAAGATGTTAGCTGTAAGAGAAAGATTCTCCACTGATATGTAAAACTGCAAAATAGTGTCCAGATCGAGCTCTTGGTAGCAGCCGTGGATTTCAATTATCAGACTGAGATTCTTCAGTGATGTGTTGCGTTCGCAAAGCCTTCCTATATATGAACATGCATCCAAACGCCCATGGTTGTAGGAGTTTATTGTTAAGGTGAGATTCCTCAGTGATGTGTTGCGTGCCAAACCATCTCTCAGGAGGAGTGCCCATGAATAGCTCATGTTGTTGGCATTGCTAAATGTCAAACTGAGATCATTTAGTGTGGTGTTGCTTGCAAAGACCTGATGAACATCATCTTCCAACTCACGGCTGAAGTTGGTATATTGGACGTCGTCGTCGTCGTCGTCGTCCCTCTCAATACCGATTCTAGCGCTGAGATTCTGTTGTCCGGTATTTTTTGCTTCCTTAAAGAGCGCAAAGAAAGATTCAAGGTCGTCAATAGAGACAAATTTGTTTTCAAGCGATTCTTCGTGAGGAGCACGAAAATCATGCACATTAAGGGTAACAGCTGGATTCTCGTCTAATTTAAGTTCTTTGAAAAGAGTTTTTTCCTCATTGGTTAACTGTTCCCAAGTGTTGATAGTTAAGGAGGACACTGTTTTTCGTTTGTCAACCCATCTCGCCGTGACATTAAGAATGCCATCGGTTAACTTCCCGTGAATGTTCAATGTCAGGTGAGACACCGGGCTGTGCGATAAGGCTTCAAATAAAGCTTCTGCACCATCACCACCCAATTCACCCCAAACAATTAGAGTGACATTTTGTTCTACAAGTAATCCATCCTTTGTCTCAAAAGCACAACACTGTGTCACCGGACTGGCTGTCACTATGCCGAAGGTATTTGGGAAGAGAGCAAATGAAGCGGTTTTCTCTCCTAATCGTGAATGAAGATTCCTCCCAACAGCCAGCCAATTATCAGGAACCTCTCCACGAAGAGAAACATTCAATTTACTAAGGAAATTATTTTCTACGATACCTCGCTCTATGAAATTAGCTCCAAAAAGACTCAGCTTTCCATTGACACACAAATCAACAACCTTGACTGCAATTTGACCTGCAAAGCATCTTGCTAGGACCACAGAAAGGGAGTCTTGCATATCTCCGCAGACATATATAGAAAGAGAGGACAAAGACTTGTTAAATAAGAGATTCTCTAAAGCTTGCAAAGCAGTTGGACTTAATGAACCATGAATTCTGACACCAACAGACGACAGTGGTGTATCCGCACATAATCCAGCGTCAAGAGCCTTGGCCCAGCCCTCGTCACTCTCATCGACCAGAGCAAATGTCACTTTCTCTAAGGTCTTGTTTGTTGTCAGGTATTCGGCAGCAATGTCCCACTCAACTGAAGATGGTAGCGTCAGTTCGGACAAAGATGTGAAATTGGAAATTGCTTGGAAAAACTCAGGCTTCCTGAAAATGCTATTTTTCTCTCCAGCGAGGGAAAGAGATTTTAAATTTGGAAGAGACGCTAGGTCCCTCAAAACGGTTGAATCCAAAGACATCTCCATTCTAAGGTGAACTTCAGCGGGTGTATGAAGCTTGGAAAATCCTGCGCAGTCACTTAAAAGTCTAGCGACGTTGCGATCAGATAAATCATTACATTCATCATTGGCATTGAAGGTTAATTGTAGGACCCATGGAAAAGGTATGAATGAAAACAAAACATCTGCCATTAGTTCAGAGTTTCCACTTTCATTAAAGCTCTTAACAAAGAAATTTAATCTGCTTCTTGTGCATTCGAGCCACTCCCAATCACTCTCCAGCTCCTCACCAATCTGTGTGAATAGAATACTTGCCTCCTCCCGCAGTATTCCACACACAAATAAAAACACTTGTGGAAATCGTACGACCAAATCATTAAAGCTTAAATGCTCAAATACATTAAACTGGTTCCTTCGCAACTTATACGTAATGTACAACGCAGCCATGTACTCTTGGAACGACTTGTGAAGAAAGAAGTATTCATGGTTTGGTTTCAATCTCTTCAAACTTTCTTCTTTGTATACAAGGCCGAGATAACGAATTACCAATTTGTCATCACGTCTTTCGAACCCTTTTAATTCATCTTCCCGAAAACTATGACGATCATTCAGCAAGCATTCCCAAGCCAGCTCTCCAAGCACAAGGATGTTCTCTTCAAATTGTTTCTCCAAATCCGTGTCCTCTTCACAAGCTTTCACACTGTGCTTCTCGCAATATCTTCTCAACAGACATCGGACAATGATTTGATAGAGATCAGTACGGGAAGACGGCAGTTTTCCTTCATGATCTTCATAAACAACGCAAAGGAGAAGTAAATTTAGAGGATTGTTTTGTAGGGCATGCAAGAAAGTGTTTTCTTTTGTTTGCTCAATGAGCCTCTCTCCCTTGGATGGATCAATATTCTTAAAATGCTTCCTGATGTACTCAAGAGAATCTTCTTCAGTGAATCCTTTAATCTGAACACAAATATCAAATGCAAATTGTTTCCTGGCTTCAATTCCTTTTTCTTGTCGAGTTGTGGCCAACACATAGCAAAACGGTAAAATACTTCGTTTGAGAAGTTTGTTCACATGATGATGTGATTTTTCAGGGAGCTCGTCCAATCCGTCCAGAATGATAAGAATTCTTTCCTGGTTAACAAGGTCCGTGATAAAATTCAGCAGACCTTCCTTGGTCTTTACCGCGATGTCGTCGGGTAGGAGCTGTTCACTAATGGCTTCCATTATGTCTTCGTCCAAGTCTCTGCATTTGAGCAACAACACAAGTTCGAAGATAGGGAAGGTAGAAGGCATTGATTCATTCGCCCAGTCATAAGCAAGTTTAAGACAGAGGGTGGTTTTGCCGATTCCCGGACTTCCCTCTGCTAGGGCCATGGAACCTTCGCCTTCACAACTGAAAATGTTACCCAAATCTACTTCCAAGCTTGCAGAGTGAACAATCCTTTTCGGTCTTGAGACAATTTTTAGCCTAGTGTAGACTTCATCCAGATGTAACTTCATGGCTTTGCTCCAAAGGAGCGGACTGAACTCAGCTCGCCTTTTGTACACTTGTCTGAGCAATTTCCTGACGACCACGGTGTCAGCAATGGCGGCTGGAAATAACGCATGACAGGAGCCCATCAGATGGGCACCTGCAAAAAAGTAGTACAGAATTAAAACATTGTTTTGTTGGAGGTTAATAAATGGAACCTCAAGACAGATTTTAATATAAACCGTCACTAAAACATATGCCAACATTTAACTAGACTGCAAGCAGTCCCTTCTTAGTCAGTCGATTCGCCAGCTTTAGTCACGCAAAAACGAGCTCTGTAACTATCCACACCGTTTTTGTTCCTGGAATGTGAACACACAATTTCCAAGCCACGTGACTTGTGGTAATTGCAAAATCATTGCAGTAACGGGAAGTAATATTTTTAGACAACGTTCTGGTAGCCGTCGTCGTCGTCTTGCTTAAGTAAGGCTGGTTTTCAGCAGGGACGGACTCCTAACAGCGCTTACATGTATGACCTAGTAAAAATCAAATATCGGAGTCGTAAGCGGGAGTCATAAGCCCGACGGAATCGGAGTGAAAACTAGATTGTCTGAGTCGGAAGCAGAAGCCAAAGAACCCACCAATCACAATGC
>NC_090887.1:3149893-3184893 GCF_036669925.1 Montipora capricornis
CCCTAACAAGAAAGTGTTTCCTATGTGGTAAGCAAGGTCATGAAGCTAGAAACTGTCGATCAGGTGGACGCAGATCAGGAGGACAAAGTAAGGATGGTAACCCTGTGCAGCGTGGTCAAGTGAGTGCCAGTTGTCTAGTTCAGCCACCTGAGGTTAAACCTACTGATGAAGAAGTTAAGGCCTGTATTAAAGATGATCAGTTGCTGTTAGCCTGTGGTAAGAAGATTCCATTGTTGAGTAGTGCTTGTGTTGAACCGTTGACTGGAGTGAGAAGTAAAATGCCTGTCGTGAAAGGTAGAGTTGGAGAGAAGCCTGTTGATGTCCTGAGAGATACTGGTTGTAGTGGAATTGTAGTAAAGAGGGACCTTGTGTCTGAGGATCAGTTTACTGGTGAATTTAATGTTATGCTGCTCATTGACAATACGGCAAGGAAAGTTCCCATCGCAAAGATTGATGTTGATACACCTTATCTCAAGGGCCAAGTGGAAGCGCAGTGTCTTCCCGATGCTGTTTATGATTTAATTATTGGTAATGTACCAGGCGCAAGAGCCGCTGACGACCCAGACCCAAGCTGGCAAGTTCCTGTACAAAAAGCTTGTGCTGTAACCGCAAGAAGTCAAGCTAAGAAAGCTGGAGAACATATTCCGTTGAAGGTACCAGATACTAAAGAAAGTCCTGTAGTTGATAGAGAAAAGCTCAAGCAAATGCAGCGTGATGACGAGAGCCTACAGAAATTTTGGGAGAAAGACGACGTAGTTGTGAGAGGCCAGGCTGAGATTTCATTTGAAGTGAAAGGTGAAGTTCTGTACCGCGTCTACAAGCACCCTTATGTGAACGGAGGTAAACCCCTGAAGCAGGTTATGGTTCCTGTGCAGCTGAGAAGTCGAATAATGGAACTAGCGCACGGATCGATCATGGGAGGTCACATGGGAATAAAGAAAACGACTGATAAGATTCAAAGCGCGTTCTACTGGCCAGGCATTCAAGGGGACGTGACTCGTTATTGCAAGTCCTGCGATGTATGTCAGAGGACAGTTAACAAGGGTTCCGTACCGAAGGTTCCCCTAGAGAAGATGCCATTAATTGACAAGCCATTTAAGAGAGTAGCAATCGACCTGGTTGGACCTATTGTTCCCCCGAGTGAGGACGGTCATAGATATATATTGACATTGGTCGACTTTGCAACTCGTTATCCTGAAGCTGTCCCGCTGAAGAACATTGATACTGAGACTGTGGCAGAAGCGTTGGTGGATATCTTTAGTCGTTTGGGAGTGCCTGAAGAGATCTTGAGCGACCTTGGTACGCAGTTCGTCTCTGAGTGTATGAAGGAAGTGACGCGACTTTTGAGCATTAAACAGCTCACCACGACCCCTTATCATCCTATGTGTAATGGTCTGACGGAAAAGTTTAATGGAACAATGAAGAGCATGTTAAAGAGATTGTGCAGCGAACAGCCAAGACAGTGGCATCGCTATATTAACCCGTTGCTGTTTGCATATCGTGAAGTTCCTCAGGAGTCTACTGGTTTTTCGCCGTTTGAGTTGCTGTATGGAAGAGCTGTCAGAGGACCGATGTTTATTCTCAAAGAGCTTTGGACGAAAGAGCTGGAGGAGCCTGAAGTAAAGAATAGCTATCAGTATGTGTTTGAGCTACGCGAGAAGCTTGAAGATACCCTCAAACTGGCGCACATCGAGCTTCAGAAAGCCCAGAACAAAGGCAAGCATTATTACGACCGGAAGACTAAAGTCAGGAAGTTTGTACCTGGAGATAAAGTGTTAGTGCTGCTACCGACCGACCACAATAAGCTCCTAATGCAGTGGAAAGGTCCATTCGAGGTTAGTGCTGTAGTTGGTCTCAATGATTATAGAGTGAGAGTCAAAGGAAAAGAGAGAGTTTACCATGCTAATCTACTGAAGAAGTATTTTGAGCGAGAGGATCCTGTTTCCGTTGGAGCAGTTGCTGTTAAAACGAACGCTAACATTTGTAAGAACGAACATGTTGAGAGTGAAGTAGAAGAAGTTGACCCAGTGGATAGTATTGATTTTCTGGAGATTGGTGGTTATGTCGCGAAAGAGTCAGTCAATGATGTGACCATTGGAGATAACCTTTCTCATGAGCAAAGAGCAGAGTTCATGGACCTTGCAAATGAGTTTCAAAGCTTATTCACAGAAGCCCCAGGCACAACAAGTTTGGCTCAGCATCATATCAAGCTTACATCCGACCAACCAGTTAGATCAAGACCATACCCAGTACCGTATAGCTTAAGAGAATCGCTGAAGAAGGATATTACAGACATGATGAAGATGGGAGTCATAAGAGAATCAAGTTCACCCTATGCTTCGCCTGTTGTAGTTGTTAAGAAAAAAGACAATTCAAATCGTGTGTGCGGGGACTATCGTAAACTGAACAAGTTAACCGTGTTTGATCCTGAGCCTATGCCAACTGCTGAGCATTTGTTCCAGAAGTTGAATGGTGACAAGTATTTGAGCAGATTATCTAAGCAGAGTAGAGGAATAACTTAAGAGACACTGGACTGCCTCCTCAGTTGGTACTATCTAACTAATTTTTCGGTGTTAGTAGAAATTTTGGAAATTTCTTCTCAAGAGGGGGTTATGTTACGAAAAATAGTATTGCGTGACAAGCGTTACTTTCTAGAAGCTTCGCGAGAGTTCGTAGTTTGTTTATATTTAGGTTTGTACGTAAGCGTTTCTAAATCGGTGTGTCTTGTAACGTTTC
Organism: Montipora capricornis; assembly: GCF_036669925.1. Taxonomy (NCBI): domain Eukaryota; kingdom Metazoa; phylum Cnidaria; class Anthozoa; order Scleractinia; family Acroporidae; genus Montipora; species Montipora capricornis. The sequence goes on from NC_090887.1 coordinate 3,152,630, forward strand.
TATAATTAGATTTATTACTAATTTAGAAAGTTCTAGAAGTTTATTGTCAGAGTATATAAGTAGACGAGTCCAAGCGGAGTGTTTTTCTAACTAGTTTTTCACAAGCGAAGAGAGTTGGCGTTGGCCGTGTTTATTCAAGTGTGACAGAAGCTGTGTGCATTCAAGTTGGCGGAGGCCGTGTAAGTTTATCGAATACGTGTTGTTTAGAGTTTTACTTCGTGGAAACTACGTTCATTTTTGGAATAAATCTTCTTGTTGTTGTTCCGACAACCCTGCGTTCAGTTTAGTTTGCAAGCTACCTTTCCTCAAAACATTCGAACTCGTAACACCCTAAATATCTTTAAAAAGCATTGACTTGTCAGGACATCGCCGTGCAATTACGATAATCAATACAATGTGGAGTAAATGTAATCGGAGTTCCTAAACAAAGGACACAAACAAAAAGGAAAGAAAAACACTACCCATCGACAAGTCACTTCTGAAAATAGTTTTTCACGTTCATTCAACGTCATGAACACCAATTGTCCAGGACGTTCAATATGAATGAGACGTGAAAGACGACTATGCGGTTTGCCGTCCAGCCAAACTCTTAAATTCAGTAGCAGCCGAACAGTTTCCTTGAAACACTACAGCACCGAAAAACCAAACTCCACGCTCCTCTTAGCAGTTGCTGCTGATAGAACGAAACTTCCACCGAAAGTAATTTACTTACGACCGAAGAAAAAGAAGAGATGAAAGAAACGATTGATTCCGACGGCGAAGAAAATGAGCTACAGGGCAACCTGTCCGGAATTAGGGCACCGAATTTGACTGACTCTTTCCGCAATTACTGTGACAAGGAAACTAAAGAGCTTCAAGCGGTGAAACTTCACACCCTACCTACCACCGGTGGAAGATACACTGTGGCTAAATTTTAGCTCCTTAGTGTTGTTTTGCGGTGAGATATTACAGTTTTGCAAAAAGTGTCCGGAAACAGGGCAACTAACTGTATAAGTTGATATCCCACATAGCAAGATTACAAAACAAGCAGCTCCTTTGTATGCCACCAAAAAGCTAAAAGTTCACAAGCGAATAACCTTTTCGTTTCTTAGTGTTTTGTTGAGCTCCTATGCAATTGTATGCAAATTTAGCAATGGACCGAGAAAGACAAATTTTTAGTTTCGGTTAAAAGCTGGATAACCCTTGTTTACTCTGATATTAATCTACGCTAAGCTTGTCTTATTGCCCGTGAAACACGGAAAGATAAAATCTTTCGATCAACCCATTCCCTAACGAACTCGATAGGAGGCCTTACCTCTGCAGGTGTCTGTATCATGCCTTTGTTTCTTTGATGGTGGGGTGTCACTTGGATGTAACGGTCTTTTTCCATTTTTATCTAAGGAACCCAGAGTTAAAATGTGATCAGTGTCAATTAAGCAACTTCCTTTACAAGAGAATCTACACACACAGTGACCATATCCAGGAATGTTAATTATAGATTAGCAATGAACAATAAGACTTCACCTGTGCAATCAATCCCAGCTCGAGTGGGTTCAACATAAGCTTCAGATACCACAGTACTAAGCAAGTATGTTCTTGTCAATGATGAGTCTCGTTCACTTTCCGTTGCATGAGTACTTCCTACCAGACAAATCATCGACAGCATCTTAGTCCGTCATGTACTGTACAAACAATTGCTTAAAAAGATTTGTGCTCAATTAGAATTACTCTTTCTGAGAGTTGATTGGACTAAATCGCTAAATCGCCAATAGAGCCAAATTAGTTACATAGCACACGCATGTCTGCTCCACATGCATGGATGCAAATAAAGCGTTATGAAATGCAGAAACAAGGGCTGAATGCAACTCCACAAACAAATGACTGGCACCATCCCTTGTGTAAGAACTGAGTGATCGTCGCACTTAGAGCTGTGGACAATTTAAGCAATATTATCGCTTTATAGACATCGGAAAAATACATTCATTTCATTCATCGAGTCCTTAACGAGAACAAATAAGCCCAACAAACTGACCTGCTACCAACTGCAAGGCTTCATAGCTCAGTTGGTAGAGCATTACACCAGCATCGTAGTCAGCTCAGTCAGATCCTGAAAGTGTGTTTGCTTAAATCCTGACTGGCAAAATTTTGAGCTTTGACTTTTACCCAAAGGGCGTTTACTTAGAGTGCAAGTTTTATATTTCACGGTCTGCCATTACTCACATTAAAAACTGACCGATTGGACCTGAAAGGGTTTGATCCAGGGAAAAGTGATGTCATTTACTCACTAGATTAAAGCTTCAGCGTGTGAATGCAGCTTATCATAATTCAAATTCTATGCAACAAGTGATTTTAAAAGTCAAAAGCCCAAAACTCTCGTGCTGCATATTAATTCTGCAGCGTACACACACATTCCATTTTTAAACAAGTGAGCCTTTCATGTCATTTTCTCCTCGATTCAGCTCTTTAAAGATCTTGAAGTTAGTAATGGCAGACCATTAAATAGGATAATTCCAGTTAAAATAAACAGATGTCTCTTTGAAATCAAGGCTGAAGACTTTGGTCGCTTAGTGTTTAGTTAACATAGTTTTGAAATCCAAAGAAAAACAATTGATTTTTTGGTCACAGGGGCACTTTAAATTGTCCAGCTAAGAGTGAGGATCACTCAGTTCTCTCATTCATCTGTAACCTGCATTTCAAATAATTATACATTCCTTTCATTATCATTCCTTGTGTTTTAAACTGAATGAATGAATTTGCCTTAAGGACCACCCATGTTCACTTACAGCCTTACCAAGATGAACCAAGCAACATGTCATTATTTTCAATTACCAAAAATGCTATCAGACATCCTTTTCACCAGTTCATCACACTGTTCCTTCCAACAGTACTTCTTTGCATATTGTGCGCGAAGATCCGCTGTCTCTTCTAGCCGAACATCCCTGCTTTTTTTACGGACACTTTTAATTGCCTTGGCCCATTCAGTAGGATCTTCAGAATTTACTACACAGCTTGAACCATGTGGCACCTCCTGCAGAGCATCTCCAAAACCAGAATTCCCACTAACAAGGATAGGAAGACCTGCGGACAATGCTTCAAGCGCGGCCAAACCAAAACCTTCAGTTCTTGATGGCATTAAACAAAGATCTGCTTCACAAAACAATTTGCCTAGATCCTCTCTGCTTTCCTTAAAGGAGCGAACTGTCAGTTGTCTTGGTGCAATGCCATGTTGACACAACTTCTTTGCTACTTTCTCCTCTTTTCCAAGTGGTGCCCCGGCAAAGATCAGTTTGTAAGATTCTTCATTTAACTCAGAAATGGCTTTGGCTGCGATGTCATATCCCTTTAACTCAAAATCTTCATTGTCACTGCGCCAAAAACCAAAACACGAAATGTCATTCTTTCTTCAGCTGCTTGCTCTACCCGAGAAAATTCAGACAAAATGCTGGGTGTGAGTACAAATACAGACTGATCCCTCTGGCAGTGACGGAGATAGCAAGAGTACTCATCAGCCAACTTGGGACCAACTGCTACAACTTGGTCTGCCAATTCACACAATTGTACCTCTGCTCTGTGCTTCTTCTCCGATTTTGAAATTGCATTTGCATATCCTTTGAACATTCCTAGCTCTTCAGGGGCTGTATGCACAACCTGAACCCACTTGCATGGTAGTTGCTTCTGAATGAGCTGCACTTGTTGTCCAAGTATTAGCCCATGTCCAATCACATAATCCATCTCGTGGTTTTCTGGTGCAGAAGATAGCCATTCAATGGGTTCATATCCAATCAGCTCTTTCGCTTTTATGAGCTTAACATTGTTTTCCCCTGCAATCCTTACATCTTCGTCACTGGACTGAGGAAGGTACATACTGACTTCCACATTCTGATGTTTTGCCAACTGAATGGCAAGCTCTCTGTTCATTGTTGACAAGCCTCCTTTTGTAGATTTCCATTCACTGCTCAGGAAAGTAACCTTAAGTTTCCTACTTGGTGTTTGGCCTGAGATGCTTTCCTGGGCTTCCTGTGATGCAGAAAATGAGGTGCTGGGAAAGGAGGGATCCTGTAATAAAGACAAGATAAAAATAAATTAACTACATAATTCATTAACAGTCCCTTTTTACCTCAGAGATTTTCTTAACTGATTTTCATTAACTCAGTTGATAAGACCATCAGATTTCTGTGCAGTGTACTCAACCATGGATGAAGCACCACTTTTTTAAAGAACAAACACCATTAGCATTGGGGTCAAATTCGGGTTACACCCTTGATCATTTCCAAGGTGGCTAAATTTAGGTTTATGTTGAAGCCCCTTGTTTATTCCAGGGGTAGGAGATGGGGCTGAGGGGTAAGGGTTGAGTGGTGGGGGTAGGGGGTGTGATTAGGTCTGGGTTAGAGTTAGGGTTGGGGTTACCCCCGCACTCATTCTGTGTGGAAGGTTTGAGAGAACATCGTCCACGAGTCTTAAATGCTTTTGATGAGGGCTACAATGCTGGTCAACAAGAGTTACAGACAGACAGACAGACAGACAGACAGACATACATAAATACATAATTGACCACTCCCCATAGGGGCTTTTCAGGGCCAATGAAACACAATTATGACAGAACAGAACATTCAACAACAACTGCTAAGAATCCCAACTGGGCGGAGGCAAACCAGTTGGCTATTTACAAGTACAGCTAAGAAGTTGAATCAGGGACTACCAGCAACAAATTCAACGAGTGGTCAGAGCGGGTCTTGAACCCGGGACCCGCAGATCTCAAGGCAAGCGCCCTGACCACTGGGCCGCACAGTTGTAACAGAAGGTACATGTACATCAATTATTAATGTCCAAGATTGGAAAACATGTAGCCCTTCTGCTTTTCCCCTCCAGAGTTGACTTCAGAGGCTGGACATTACTGTGAGTTACTGTAAAGACAGGTTAACATGAAGAAATATAAAATTAATGACAGTGTAAAGTGCTGATGGGACAAGAGGACATGGGACAGCAGCTGTTAGTTTTGAATGGTGAGAATTTAGAACGTGTCAAAGTTTGATATATTGGTATCAGTAGCAGTAGTAGAAGTTGTACCGCACATGTACATGTAGGAGTACGAGTAGGAGAAGTACAGATGTAGCAGCAGTAGTAAGTAGTAGTAGGAGTGGAAATGGTAGTGTTAGTAGTATATTTTGCAGAGGATACGCACTGACTGAGAAAGTTGTTTGCATTAATAAAATGGATGACTGACCATTTAGAAGCAGAATGCTTGACCTACATGTATAATATGAAGGTTGACTAAGCAAACTGCACTTATCAACACCACGCTTGCTTCATTTTCATCCAGCGCAAGAAATAAATATATGAATATTTATGTTGGTGGCCCAGCTGCACTGAAACCATAGCACAAGCACTCTACATTTATATTTTTTAAAGCAACTTCCAGTAATTACCCAGGATGACATTACTGAAATCTTGAGAAGCCTTTACACACAATCTTCAGGATCATCTTTGCACCAATCCATATTCTGTGGATAAGAATAATGAAAACAATAAATTTTTAGAGAATTTCACACGAGTTCATACTTATTTGTTCTTCAATATCATTAATAATGCAGGAGTATTTTACTACTTTATTGGATGTCAGAAATCAATCAGTCATATGCACAGCCAGTATAGGGAGATCTCTGTGGAAAGCCAGATCAAATGCAGAAACAGCAAGAGGCTACAGGTAGCCTACATGTACAAGTACACTTTCTTCGAAGGATGTTTAATTAACTGATTTCCTTCAAAGTTCACAATATTTCAGTGTCTTTTTTACAAATGTACATGTATGTTACATTATCTTGCTCAATATCCAGTTCAATCCTGTAATCCGAAGTCCAAAGTCTGTGACTCAACCATAGGGTTAAGTGCGATTGTACATGTAGAAAAGTTGTTTACATTTAAAACGTTGTTAATCAGGCATTGATTCCAATCAAAACTAGTAAACGGTTGCTTTACGAGCTCCTACAGTGGTATTTAAAAATATTTAATACTTTTTCTTAACAATACCGGGAGAATATTAGCCTGGTGAGATGTGTTACTGATACACAAGATAACTGGATATTGCATGCAGCGAAAACACAAAAACCCATTTCCAGTCACACACTCAATTCTTTAAATAAATATTTACCCCCTAGTCTGTCACGTAACATTTTGTGGTCTAGTGGTCAATGAGCGCCTCTGAATGAGGAGATACCGAGTTCAAATCTTACTTATGGGGTACTTTCTCTGAAAAGTCTCTCTACCATGAGAAGTCCCATGAACAAAAGAAAACGCATTCAAAGAAAGTAATAATATTGTAACGTCCCCAAGAATAACAAAATCAAGAAAAATAATGTAATAATTTATTACAGTAGAGGTAATTTTTCTGACCTCTTTTTAGATATCCTTTGGCATTGATGGAGAAACAAGTCTGAGTCAAAGCCGGGATTTGGGTGTTCAATTGTTTGCACATTTTTCACCTACACAGTTTTCTATACATGAGCATTCTCTTTCACAAATGATGTACTACTTATGAAAATTTTTGTCCTTGAGACGAAGTAAACATTATTAATTTTACCCAGCTGTTGACTATCAAAAGAACTTCCCTAATTTCCAATTCTCTAGAGCTGCATTATTATTATTATTATTATTATTATTATTATTATTATTATTATTATTATTATTATTATTATTATTATTATTATTATTATTATTGCTACCTTGCAAAGGGGGGAAAAACTTTAAGGACACTTGCCTCCAAATCCAGCCACAGGACCATTTCTGTCAATTCAACAATTTGCCAGATATTCTTTAGGTATAAAACATGAAATGAATATAGACCATACAGGGGACATGGAGGGTGTTACATGTATTCCATATTCACACCTACAGATAAAGTGCCCTGGGCAATTGACGAGTAAAATCATCTGGCATTAGACAGAGTAAACTCTATAAAAGGTTAATTTTTCTGAAGTAACTATTGATCCCTTCATGTTTTTTGATGAGTCCAAATACAAAAATAATGCAAATTTTAAAAAACACATCCAGCTTTAAAGGAGAACACATGCAGGTTTGGACAATTCATTTGATTAAATTTTTTGAAACCAGAAGAATGTGAGCATGAAATTCAACAACAAGACTTTTTCTATTTTGAAAACGTTGAACCTACAAGTCTGAAGAGGTTGATCAAAATTATAGTTTGACATCTGATCAGCAAAGAAAGACTAAAACAAGGAAGTCTGTTACGCCACAAAATGTAACAAGTAAGGCAAAATGTAACAACTCTTGACGCAAAATGTAACATTAAGTTACCCAAATTGTGACAACTTTCGACGCAAAATGTAACAAGTTCTTTAAAGCCAATTGTAACAATCTTTTAAAGCAAAATGTAACCAACTTCTTTAACGCGAAATGTAACAACGCAAAGTGTAACAATTCTTTGGATCAAGTTTTACCAGTAAAGCATAGGCTGCACCTCTATGAGGTGACAGTGTGCGAGTGGCTATTATTGTTGCAGGTAAAAATGATCTGTTCTCAGGTTGAATCCGTTTTTACCTACACTGTAGGATAAATTTGTGATGCCCATTTTACCTACATGTAGGTTGAATTATGGACTCAACCTAGCTTAAACCCCCCTCTAAAAAGGATTGAAGACACTTATACCTTCCCTCCTCAAGCTCTGTCTTACGTAAAACGCAACTGTAAACGCGCCTTCAATTACGACAAATCTCAGACTGGGTCCAGAAATTTCAAGCCTGTATAATTTGGGTCAACCATATATTTATTAGAAAAAACATATCTTTGCATCCCGAAACCAGGCACCAAGCATCTCGTCCCGGTTTCAAGTAAACAGGTGCAAAAATTTCATAACGGTACAAGTTCATACAAGTCTGAGTTCGTCTGGGTCTCATGCAAATACCCCCTAAGTTGCAGGTGACATAAATTACATTGTTGACTGTCACAAAGGGGGATCACAGGCACCCCAGGACACCCCATCCTCCCCGGCTACACCCCTGAACTAAACATTTGTTATCAAGGCCACATAACCAAATTATTGTTTGAATTGGCTTGCGTGTGCACATTTTCCCACGCTGTGTCGGCTATGTGTAATTACTTCGAGTTTTGATTGGTTTACTGGATAGTCTCTGTCCTTTTTGATTGGCCAAAGTAATTACTTTGGTTTTGGTTTTATGACACTCAATTGAAACTTGCTCTACTCATTACACGTACACCAATTGATTACCCCGTTTCACGTTTTCTGATCGAGAACGCCGCAATCCACCTCGTTTCATTTTCCTTTTTGACATCTCGAAAATAACTACATTAATTTTAAACTTTTTGAAAAAGGCCACGGTACATGTGGGAATTTCCCAGGAGATTTGGTGCTCTAACCGGGAGACTGGGAGATTTGATGAAAAACTTGGAGACTCGCGGGAAAACCAGGAGAGTTGGCAGGTATGTGAGTGATTGTAAGATTCATTTTTCTTTTATTCAGAAGGAGCTGCTGGGCTACAGGGGGTGTGTGTTCGATTTTTTTAGGGGGGAGGGGGGAGAGTGCGCAGGTTATTGTGGGGTGGGGTTGGGGGTCCAGATGAAAAAAAATCTCTAGATTTTAGTTCTCTGGAGGTTGGCATCTCTGCATATAACTCTAGAGTACATGCAGTAGCTTCATGGGTTAAATGTTTTTGATAACTAAAGTAACAATTAACCTACCAGGGCAAATACATGTTGTCTTTGTTGTCTACCATGTAACCAGTTCAGAAATCAGACAAAAACTTACTCAATTCATAGCTTGTCGAATGCATCCCCAATATCTTGCACAGAAACCAGGCAGACTTTTCAAGAGCAAAAAATCCATTGAACCTATGAAAATGAGTAAATCTAAATTAATTTCCAGTAACACATATAATGCCTGTGATCTAAGATCTTTAGGGACCTTGTATCCAATAATACACTGTATGTACACGCATGAAATATGCAGGTCTTTTTGTAATCAAGTGCCCCATGGCACAGAACCAAAGGGTTTTATCAACATGTACCTGTATAAATTCCTCTGATTCTTGCCACTTTCTAACGTAACTGATGTCTGACGCTCTCTCTCTTTCTCTCTCTCTCTCTGTGAAATCCAAAGTCCAGATAGGTGCAACCTAATATCACAGGAAGCCCTGTCACCGCTGGCTGGGCACAGACTATGAGGTAACAGTCCATAAGCATAAGAGTTCCTTAGACCTCATTTAGAGGAGTGGAGGGGTAAGCAAATAAGAGTTGGCTTTTTCATGCAGAACAAAGAGTAAAGATTGGTCTTTTCTTAAAAATACACTATTTTAAAGTTATGGATGAGTGACCTGGCCTATGAATGGCAGCAAGGATGGCAGTGACCTTTTTTTGATACAAACCCCTATATATTCTTTTTATGCGAATGAATACTAGTTAGGATCAGAAAAATGACTTAGAGTACAAATACACTGCAGCAGTTTGTGCCCTAAATATATTTCATAATTGTATCTTGTCAGTGGGTCATCAGGAATGTCATAGGTTTTTATACCCAGTTCTGAGGTAAAAACATTAAATTTACCATGACCGTGCCCCTTTAAGTTACAGCGTACATCTTGTTGGCTAGGGATAATTATATCCTGCGTAGCTGGCCATATTGTTGGTGCAAGAGGCAAATTAATGAGCCGCAAAGCCACGCAGAGAATAGGCCCATTCTCTGTGTGGCCAGCCTACTTCCAGCTACGTTGGCTGGCTACTGGGGACACTACTTGGTTTGCTGACCACCCACCCCACCTTGTATTGAATACCCTTTTTCTTGCATTCTTTCTTTGATTTACCAATGAAGATTGGATAGAATTGTTTTAAAACTTCTTTTATTCTTTTGCTTGCATGGTCACCATGGGTAGCTTGCTCTTGTTAACTTGGAATTTTTCTCTTGATGTAATATTTCAAAAACGAGTGCGAGTGTTTTACCGAGGCTTCCAAACACGAGAAAACTATTGCTTTCGAGTGTTTGGAAACCCCAGTAAAACACGAAGCACAAGTTTTTGAAATGGCTTCTCAATCGGCGCCTAATTGCAAACAAAAGAAAACAAAAGAACAAAAGAAAGCAAAAATCACATAAGCACGTGATTTTTGCTTTCTTTTGTTTAATCAGCACACAGTTTGTGATGATAATGTCCATGTGTTTCACAACTGAAGCTTGTTTATTTCAAGTAGCCACAATTTGCATTCAGTGGCGTCCAGCTAGTTCCGAAACATGGACGAGCGAGCCAAAATTCTGTATACTTGACCCAGGAAGCATGCTCAAAGAATATGATGTGCACTGTGTGCAAAGTCTGGAAGAGAAGTTGGAGGACTTGGATAGTCTTTCCCTAAATTATTGGTTCACAAAATTCGTCCAAGAAGTTGCTAATAAGAACGAAGGTGGGTATCCGCCTCGTTCCTTGTATGGAATTGTTTGTGGCTTAAAGCGGCACTTGGAGGACGTAAATGGAGGGAATGCTTTGAATGCTTTAGGCAGCAGTGATAAAAGGTAAGTTTGGAGAAGTTATATTTTAATCCAGTGTGCTTTATATGATACAGAAACTTAGAATGTTTACGAAATTTATGATCTACTACTTTTGAGGTTTGCTATTTTTCGTCCATGCTTAGACGCAGAAATGAAAGACGCCACACACGAAGGCATTTCTCTTGAAACCCCGAAGGAGGAAAAGGAGGCAGTTACGGACGAAGAGGAAGAATTGTTTTGGAGTAAAGGACTGTTAGGCTGTGGAAGAGCTAAGTCTCTTTTAAATACTGTTTATTATTACAATGGAAAAATTTTTGGATTGAGGGGAAGCGAGCACAGGAAATTGAGTTTAAAGAATTTCGAGTTAGGTCCAAACTTTATTAAATTTGAGGAGAATTTGTGCAAAACCTTTCATGGGGGCTTGACTGATCTGAAATATGTTCCAAAGAGAATCAAACATATTTGTCACAATATCGGGGAAAAACACAATCCTTGTTTGTTAGAAGTATGTCGAATGTATATTGGTTTCGTAGAGTGTAAAGCCAAGGAAAGTGATTGTTTTTACTTGAGGGCAGCTAAACATAAGTTTTCCTTTTAGAAAAGTCCAGTAGGAATTAACACGCTAAATGCAATCCTGCCAAATATGTGCAAGGAGGCTGGAATTAATCGGAAAAAGGCTCATTCTTTGCGAATTGCCTGTGCCACTAAGTTATTTAATTCAGGCGTCGAAGGAAAACTCATTCGTGAAAGGACCGGTCATAGGTGAAATGCCTTGTTAACCTACGAGAAACCTAGTTTAGAGCAAAGTGCTAAAGTGTCAAATCTACTTGGACCTTGTACATCCAGCAGTGTAACAGAAGCTAGTGGTAGCGGTATTACAGTTTCTGAAACTTTAGAAATTGTAAACAGTGCGAGCGGGATGTTTAATTCAGGAACGTTTTTGAATTGCACTGTAAACGTAAATGTAAACAGCAAACAATAGAAGTAATAAAGTTTTGTTGAAGTTGTGTATTGCTTTTTCTAATTGACTTCCAAACACACGTATTTGGATATCCAAACACGCTGTTTTTTACTGCGGTGTCAAGGTGCATCCATGTGACCTAAATGTGGTCACGCAATTGGTTTATCACTTGATGATTTATTAATGAGTTTGAGAATATTAAATCTTATCCAATCTGTGTTCAATTTCAGTGATCAACATTATATGGACGAAATGAAAGCAACAAGATAATATAGCTCATGGTAACTCTTAGGTTGTAGGTCAGGTTGTTGAAAATTGAAGAAAATTAATTACAATGCTGAAGTTTAAATTTATCTTACAAATCTGACATGACAACCGTTAAGTAGAAATGTCTACCCTTCACCCTTTACTCTTGATCCATCACATCCCTTTTACCTGACCCTTACCTGTTACCCGCAACCCCTTGCTGTTACCCTTTACCCATGGAAAAGGTCTGCTGGAAATCAAAATTGCGGACAATCATCTGCTGTAGTTGATTCCAGTCTCCTACTCTTCTAAATTCAATGGCGGCTACGATTTTTCTGACCTTTTTTGCTTTGTTTGTTAGTCCTTTGAGCAATCATCCGGCATTCTGGGATGTATTAAAATTTTGAAAATGCATTTTATGGATATTTTTTGCTTGAAAAGGTAGTTTCTGTGTTGACACGATCCCTGGCACCGTTCACCATGAAGAGCATCTTGACGACCATTTCACGTCCATAAGATGCAAAGAAAATTTGCCAATCTTTATAATCTGCATAATATCAATGACATTAATTGCCAACGAGTCAACCAAGCAAAGAGTGACTGAATTTTAGACGCTTTACACCGTGGTTGACTCGTGATCATTTGAATGTAATGGCCGCACAAAAACCTGGATCATATGGCCCGTACGGCCTCGTGCATGCTTTCATTGTTAAACTGTTGGGAAAATTCCCAGATGAGGGCACGAGCAGGAACATGTACTGCCCTGTGCTGAAAACGCGTACTGCCCTGTGTAATGCAATTTTAGAGGATTTGGTTCCTTTTAAACATCCAAGTTATTTACAGCCAGAAGAGCAAAATATGTGAACAACATATTAAATAAATTTTTTCTTACAAATTTTTGTAACTTATTTTGTCCAAACTTCATAGGCTAGGTCGTAGCACTCAGTCTGTGCCAATTATTTTCTTGTCCAGTCCTCTCACTTAGTCATTGTCAACATATAAGTACATAAAATTCACCAAAAACCGCATGATACGCAGGGTAAGAGGTGTTATCAAACAAGGTGACTCGAGTAGCCAGTCAAAGCCTCGATCAGCTGGCCATTTCTGGCTCTAAGAGCCTATTAAAGTACAGTGGCACAGTGGTGAGAGCACTCGCCTCCCACCACTGTGGCCCAGTTTCGATTCCCAGGCTCGGTGTCATGTGTGAGCTGAGTTTGTTGGTTCTCTACTCTGCACCGAGAATTTTTCTCCGAGTAAGCTCCTCAAAAACCAACATTTGATTTGATTTGTGTTTATTGTTAATTTCAGTTTACAGTGTCCCCAGTTAGTGCTCCAGCGCTAGCTAGTATGACTAGACACTCAAATAATTTAAGTTCCTTTCCTTTCCAATTAAAATTTTAGATTTTCTGTGATGTTTGTCTCCATAACAATTTATTTTATCCCTGTTTTCTTGCACAACATGACATCACATAGTATATATAGCGTTAGCGAGTCGATTTCCCTGGTCTTCTTTTAGCTTGGTTAGGAGGGCATTGTGAATCATTTACCTCAACGCCAGCAGACGCTGTATTTGGATAACTGTTCCTTTGTTAATTCGTTGACACTCAGTGGTGGCTATTACTACAATACTCGTCAAAAATCTGGAAACACTTGTGTTTGTTTCCCCTTCCCCAATGTTGATTTGGGTATCACAGTGGTCTCAGTGCTTCAAAACACGCGTGGCTCAACATTGGGGAGGGAGAAGGCACATTTCAGTTGGGAAAACAGTGTCAAGTAGAAATCTCAGGATTTTTCCAGAAAATTCGAGAGAAACGGTGTCTGTTTCAACGATTTGTGACGAGTATTGTAGTTCAGAAATTCCATAACATGTCATTTGCATGTGCGAGTGACGCGTAAATTACAGTCATACTAGTCGTATGAATTTGCTACAGCACATCACATTCTTTTAAGGACGTCAAACCGAAGGGGGCATTCTGTAAGTAATTCTGGGATGTGAAAATCAGTCTTACCTTCTTGCATACTAATGATTCAAACGACCTTGTAAATTGTCACGCGAAGTTTATCTGGAAGGCCTAGGCGGAAGCTATCGCCGCGGAGGCCTTGAGCGCCAATGAATACTGTACGTAACTCCGAGTCTACATTATCCGAAGAGTTCGTTCCTTAGTACGATGATAACTCAACTTATAATTAAAGGACGGCAAATTGAGGCGATCAGTGTCAAAATCAGAGTGCAGAGCAATTGCAAAGGTCAAAGTAAATGCAAACACAGTGATGGGAGTAGCAGTGTAGCAGTTACGTGTTATATGAAAGTCACGTGGTACCCATGATTGCGACATCTGGAAGATACTACGTGGTGTAAGCCCGCACAAACCATCCCGAGCACCTTCTTATCACGGTACAGTATGGGGCCCAGTTCTCAGCCACAAAAAACATGGTCGTAACGAGGTATATGGGATCAGGGATCAACAGCCTTTTTAGGGGTGGGATCAGGGATCACAGCTCTGGGATCTGGGATCTGGGATCACAACCCGTGATATCGGGATCAGCAGTGTTTTTGTGGAATCAGGGATCAGACTTAACAAATTTTTGCGGGATCAGGGATCAAAATTCCGGGCAAAAATACGGGATCAGTTATGAAAAAATATACCTCGTTACGACCCTGAAAAAACGTAAACTTGTATTTCTTGCCTTGGAATAGCTGTAAGGACTTGAAATTTCAAAGAAAACTAGCTTCAGCATTCAGTTAACACATGTAAAGCTATCGGCTGCTCAACGCTGTTTTCTCCGGAGTTATAACGAAAATGGAGGCTTCGTTCGTGGGCCCAGTTATCGGCCAGCGAGCCCAGTTCTTGGCCACAAAAGTGTGCGCTCCATTCCTTAGAATAAACAACGCTTTATCACCATTTTTTGTTGTCAAGTCACTAATAAGGCTTGTGTTTGATATTTCGACCAAAAAGTATCCTTAACGAGCTTTGTTTCATGCTAGAAAAGGAAGTTTTTTGCACACCTAATTTTTCTCTTAATTGCTCCATGGCAAGCGAGGCTAAAAAAAGAGTTGGGTATTTGAAAACGGGGTCCGGTAAGTCCGAACTCATAGTTTTAATTCATATCTACTGTCAGAACATGCCACCCCATTACAGCTTTACTGTTCGCATCATCACTGGGTGCCCTCTCTCCCAAACGCCCCCCGGAGGTGAAAGGAGTAGGACCCACGGCAATACACAACCCATCCGAATGCGGTCGGCCTGATAGGTTTCATTTTCGTCCCCAGAGCCCTCCGTTTCTTTTGGCCACGTGGTCGGACGTGACCAAAAGAAACGAAGGGCTCTTGGGACGAGAATGGACAAGTTATGCCACTTCCTTCCAGTGCCGACTTGAAACGATCCCTCAAAAGCCACTGTGATTGTCATAGCTCAATGACATAACGAAAGGCTTTGAAACTAATTTCTTTTACTCATTACAATTCCAAATAAGACTACTGACTTGGAAATAACCACTGTACAATTCCATCTTTCAAGTAATAACTACAAAAGTTCATTTGATCTCTACAAGTAACCATTGACGAAAGTTACGTTTATGTTTTCCCAGCTAACTTGTTAACATATTAGATTTCTAAGCCCTTATGTCTTCAAATTTCTTCGAAGGACTTGAATGAAATTTCTGACGTTGAGTGACCTTGGAACGACTTGGTCAAAATTTGAGAAAACATCCAAGACCAATAAATATTAACGTGAATTAATTCTTCTGGGTAAATCACAAGTTGAGACCTTCTTGGCCTGCTTAACCTGGTTTACCTTCTAGGCAAGTAACTTTAAAACGTTGGGAAATAAGAAATCTACATGCGACAACTGCCACTCAATAAAATTGCATAAGAAAGTGTTGGCTTAAATATACAAGGGGGAATACGTGTTGAGATAAACTATTTTTACTTATTGTACCAAATAGAGCTTTGTTTGAAGTCAAAACAAGGATATCTTTTGTTACAGTGGTTGGAACCTCTGCATAGCCAAAAGAACTTTTGGAAACAGATACCTTTCCAAAGTGTCTTTTCTTTTCGTGGTGCTACAAAGATCTACTTTATGTATGGCAACCTAGGACGTGCAAAAAAAATGTTCCTTCAGTAACAGGCAACAACAGTTATGTTACATTTTCAGTAAAAACATACTTCAAAAATGCAAGAACGAGAGCATACATATGCGCATGATTAATACAACAAGATTGCTTCAATCTGACAGATTAATCATGCGAGGGTTGACAGACAGCTGCATGGCGTATAGGAACTGTCCTTGTTCCTGGGCAGCGGTCTCTCTTGAGGCTTAACCAAACTAATGTAGTTCCACCATTGTGCTACTACGTCACAATTCTGGTTCCCTTGCGTCACTCACAACGCCTGAGCTCCGACACCAAGTTGACCAACACGCTCTATAAAAGGAGCTGTAACTGTGTTCGTAGATTACTTGCCACTCTTCCAACAAAGCATACAAGGCTCTGCGAAATTCAGTACTACAATTAAAAACACAGCTGCTTGCAGGCTTGAATTCGTTTGTGCTATTTTACAACACGTTGTTTGTCTTCCTTGGTTTCCAGATCTTCAGTCATCCTTGATCGCAATGGAAGAATGTTTTACAAACTCCGAGGTCTTCGACAGTCATCTTCAATGACAACCAAACACAAATTCCAACGAACGCATGGGACGGAGTTGTTTTATTCATATTGCGTCTGACGCTTTGACAGAAAGAAAACATCATAGGTGTCACGGCAAAATTAATTTGTTGATGCGGTAGGCTTTTCAAACTTGAAAACAAATCACCTCTAGAAGAATAAAGATAATTAGTAATTCAAATGTGTTGACATCAAGACAAATTTAAAAGGTCATCGTCTCACTTGCACTTGCTGTCTATCACCCGAAAAGCTTGTGAGTAAATTCCCTGATTTTGCTCATAACACCCATCGATTCAATCACTTGTCTGCGCGAAAACAATGATTGAAGATGTTTGACTTCCTGTTTGATGTACCAGATTAAGATTAAACTAATGGTATTGGGAGTCATGGCATAATTACGCAAAATGTTAATCATGCAGAATGACTACACGAAATCAAGTAACTGATCGGCACAAGTTACTAACGCTAAAATCCTTATAAGAAACTGGTTAGTTAATTACTGTTTACAGTCACGGGTAAATCACCTAAAAATTTCTGACTTTAAGACAATGTTTTCTAAAAACATTTTCCATACATTAGATTACAGTACAAGCCCCAGTTGTTCAAACAATGGATAGCACTATCCGCCGGATAAATCACTATCAACTGGATAACTCAATTAGTTTTGCTAGTGCGCTATCCATCGTTCGAACAACTGAGGCCAGAACATTTATTTCTTACAGTTCACTCTGCATACATTACATTAATTAAAACGGAAAAGACTCGCTGGAAGAAAGAGTCGGCGCCTTCTTTATATCCAGTTGTTTTAGTCAAGCCGACGATAGCAATGGGAATGAAGTTCACTATTACAAAAACCCAGGTTGTTCGAAAGCCGATTAACCCTGGTCCCAGAGTAAAAATTAAGCAAGGAAATTATTTTTCTATTCCCAAATGTTGTTCAAGGCTGAAAATCGGCAAAACTTTACATAAGAAGAAGTCAACCTTGGAAAACAAAAATAAGCAAAAGAAACTTTCACCAAGAAGTTGAAAATATGAAAATAAAGTTTACGCTAATCCTGGATTAAGTTGATCGGCTTTCGAAAAACCGGGCCCAGGACATTTTCCAGAACAAAATAGAAGAAATTTGATGGCGCTTCCCTCTTTTGTCTTCGAATCAGACGATCCGAAAGTGAGACAATTTTCTCCTCGTAAGCGACAATTTGCGATACTAAGCTAGGAAATTGCAAAATCGCTACAAAAAACAACAAGGGACTGACTTGACAGCTTATACTCTACTTTAAGAGAATCTGGTAGGTGGGTACCTGCAGTGTTCCGAAGCAACCGCTGTAACGTTCCAACTTTCATTTTCTCGAGCTTTTTTCCACACCATAGAAGCTGACAGTTACTTCTATGAGCGAAAGTGATGGAGACGTTACCACATATCTGCTGAAGTCGTATCTACGGCGGCCATTTGTAATTTGTGAATCGTTAACCTTCAATCTCAGTGTCTTAAGTGATTGACTTTTCACTGCTTCCTCCAAAAGACCATATAAACGTTCTTCACCTCGTTTGCCGCACAAGTTGAGTGACAAATTAAACGTAGTTAAAGACTTAAATTGAAAAAAAAATCCTTTGAAGCGACTAAAAGGACATATATCGCCGTAGTTATTAATTGTCAGAGAGAAATTATTTAGTGAGTTGTTTTCCCAGCTCTTGCCAACTTCCCAGTAAAGCGCTAATTCGCCAAAGTTGTTAATTGTCAAAGTGAGACTCCTCAGAGATTTCTTACGTGCCAATAATTCGCCTGTACCGTCTGTCCACAAATCGCTTACAGCTGAGTCGCTGTTAATTGTTAGAAAGAGATTCTCCACTGATGTGCTACGTGCCCAATCAATCTCCAGTTCATTTGAAACTTCGTCAGCGTTGCTTTCAATTACCACAGTGAGATTTTTCAGTGATGTGTTGCGTTCCAAACCACTGCCGAGGCTTTCTCTCCATTTACCGCCCCACTCCTTGTAGTAGTGAATTGCTAGGGTAAGATTCTTCAGTGATGTGTTGCGTGCCAAACCATCTCCCAGGGGGAGTGCCCATGAATAGCTCATGTCGTCGTCGTCGTCGAATGTCAAACGGAGATCATTCAGTGTGGTGTTGCTTGCCAAGACGTGATCAAGACCATCTTCTGGTTCACGACTGAAGTTGGAATTGCTTGCTACTCCAGCTTGCACGCCGTTGCCCAAATCACTGTTTTTAAGAATTTCCTTTCGTCGCAAAACATTGCACTCTTCAGCCTCGTCGTCGCTCTCAATACTGATTCTAGCGCTGAGATTATGTTTCCTGGTATTTTTGGCTTCCTTAAAGAGCGCAATGAGAGAATCAAGGTTGTCAATAGAAACAAATTCGTTGTCACGCGATTCTTCTGGAGGAGCAGGAACTTCACAAACATTAAGGGTAACTGTTGGATTCTTGTCTAATTTAAGTTCTTTGAAAAGAGTTCTCCCCTCTTTGGTTAACTCTTCCCAAGTGTTGATAGTTAAGGAGGACAGTGTATTTCGTTCGTCAGCCCATCTTGCTGTGAAGTTAACAATGTCATTGGTTAGCTTTCCGTGAATGTCCAATGTCAGGTGAGACAGTGGGCTGCACAATAAGTTTTCGTGTAAAGCTTCTGCACCATCACCACCCAACTCTCCCCAGACAATTAGAGTAACATTTTGTCGTACACGTGAGCCACCCTCAATCCCGAAAGGACGAAAATGTGCCACCTGACTGGCTGTCACTTTGCTGAAGGTATTAGGGTGGATTGTAATTAAAGCGGGTGTTTTCTGTCCGAATCGTGAATGCAGATTGTTCCCAACAGCCTGCCAATTATCAGGAACCTCTCCACGAAGAGAAACAATCAACTTAGTACGGGAATTATTTCCTACGATACCTCGCTCTATTAACATAGCACCATGAAGACTCAGCTTTCCACTGACACACAAATCAACTTCCTTAACTGCAATTTCACCTGTAAAGCCTCTTGCTAGGACCACAGCAAGCGAGTCTTGCATATCTCCGTAGATATATAAAGAGAGAGAGGACAAAAATTTGTTAAATAAGAGATTCTCTAAAGCTTGTAAAGCAGCTGGACTTAATGAACCATGAATTCTGAGACCGACAGACGACAGTGGTGTATCCGCACATAATCCAGCGTCAAGAGCCTTGGCCCAGCCATCGTCACTCTCATCGAACAAAGCAAATGTCAATTTCTCTAAGGTTTTGTTTGTTCTTAGGTATTCAGCAACAATTTCCCACTCAACTGCAGATGGTAGCGTCAATTCGGACAAAGATGTGAAATTGGAAATTTCTTTAAAAAACTCAGGTTCCCCGAAAATGTACTTGTCTGCAAGGAAGTAAAGAGATCTTACATTCGGAATAGACGCAAGCTCCCTAAAAACGGTAAAATGCCAAGACGTCATTGTTTTAAGGTGAACTTCAGCTGGTTTAGAAACCTCGGGAATTCCTGTGAAGGTACTTAGAAGTGTAGCTAAGTTGCCACCAACATCATGGCCGAAATCATTGGGACTTACAAATAACTGTAGGACCCGTGGAAAAGGTAAGAATGAAAACAGAGTGTAAGCCATTTGTTCAGAGTTCCCACTTTCACTAAAGCTCTCAAGAAAGAAGTTCGTTTGTTCTGCACTGCATTGGAGCCAGTCCCAGGAACTCTTTAGCTCTTCACCAATTTGGGTGAATAGAGTACTTGCATCCTCAAGCAGTATCCCACACACAAATAAAAACACTTGCCGAAATTTCATGACCAACTGATGAAAGCTTAAGCGCTTAAATACTTTAAACTGGTTTCTTCGCAACTTATGCGCAATATAGAACGCAGCCATGTACTCTTGGAACGACTTGTGAAGAAAGAAGTATTCATGGTTTGGCTCCAATCTCTTCAAACTTTCTTCTTTGTATACAAAGCCGAGAAAACGAACAACTAATTTGTCATCACTTCTTTCAAGCATTGTTAATTCATCTTCCCGAAAACTATGACGATCATTCAGCAAGCATTCCCAAGCCAGCTCTCCAAGAACAAGGATGTTTGGTTCAAATTGCTTTTCCAAATCCTTGTCATATTTACAAGCGTTCTTCTCACAATATCTTTTCAACAGACATCGGACAATGATTTGATAGAGGTTAGTACGGGAAGACGGCAGCTCTCCTTTATGATCTTCATAAACAACGCAAAGGAGAAGTAAATTTAGAGGATTGCTTCGTAGGGGATGCAAAAACGTATTTTCTTTTGTTTCCTTAATGAGCCTCTCTCCCTTAGATGGATCAATATTCTGAAAATGCTTCCTGATGTACTTAAAAGAATCTTCTTCAGTGAATCCTTCAATTTGAAGATAAATATCAAACGCAAATTGTTTCCGGGCCTCAATTCCTTTTTCTTGTCGAGCTGTAGCTAACACGTAGCAAAACGGTAAAATTCTTCGGTCAAGAAGTTTGTCCACATGATGCTTTGATCTTTCAGGGAGCTCATCCAATCCGTCCAAAATGATAAGAATTCTTTCCTGGCTGTGGATGTCCGTGATAAAGTTCCGCAGTCTTTTCTTGGCCTTTTTCTCCATGTCCTCGGGTAGAAGTTGTTCAAAGATGGCTGCCATTATGTCTCCGTCCAAGTCTCTGCATTTGAGCAACAATACAAGTTCGAAGACAGGGAAGGTAGAAGGCATTGATTCATTCGCCCAGTCATAAGCAAGTTTAAGACAAAGGGTGGTTTTGCCGATTCCCGGACTTCCCTCTGCTAGGACCATGGAATCTTCACCTTTATTACAACAAAAAATGTTACCCAAATCTATTTCTGGGCCTTCAGAGTGAACCCTTTTTTTTGGTCTTGAGACAATTTTTAGTCTAGTGTAGACTTCATCCAGATGTAACTTCATGGTTTGGCTCCAACGAAGCGGAGTGAACTCAGCTCGTCTTTTGTACACATGTCTGAGCAATTTCACGACTACAGAGTCAGCAATGGCGGCTGAAAATAACACAAAAGTCACAGGACTATAGAATTAAAATCTTGTTTTGTTTGTGATGGCAAGTAAATGAACCAGTAACTGAGAAATCTCTTCTATTCTTCGTACTGGAGGTTAATAAATGAAACCTCAAGACACATATTTTAATATAAACCATCATCAACCGTGGCGAGTGTTGCTAAATGTTGCAGATCGTGGATAGCGACTAAAAGTCGTGGGTCGCGGGTGAGGATAAAAGTCGTGGATACCCAAAACATTGATTTAAAAAACTAATAATTAAAATAACTGGGAAATGAGAACAAAAAAGTAAAAATACAGGCCCTAGAATCACTCTGTGCGGCAGGCGATGAAAGGGTAGAGGTTTCGTGAATAATCTTTTTTCCCATTTCCTTTCCTTTCCGAGCGATCTATTTCCAGGGCTTGCGTCACACCTTTGTTCGGAAGATTTCGTGGTTTTGTTATTCTTGCAGCAGTTTAATCGTGGCTGATTTTGCATCTGAGTCACGTCATGAGACGAAATGCCAGACGTTGTTGGGCAGAAATTTTCCCGTAGGCCCAAGGGTGGACCATTTAACTCTTGAGCGGAGTGGAACGGGGTTGGCAGATTTTGAAAAAAAAAATGCTGTAACCGTATTTAGACAAGAAAAATGTTCCTGCACATGACCAAGACTGGGAAAAAATCTTTTCTTTTAACTGAGCAGCTTGTCAGAGGGGAAAAAATATCATGCATGCGCATAGCCTGAGAGAAAAATCGCTGTACAAGAAAGAGATTGTTCTATACCAAATTCACCTAGACCCCATCCCCCACTCAAACGTTAATTATTTCCAGACACCGAAGCTATAATTGTACAACACACGTGCTTAGATTTTATTCATTTCTTTGTTTTTCGATCGGGTTTGAAGCTGTTTTATTATGGACGGGGACAAAGGCTACGCTGATGTTGTAAAGGGAACTTCTACTTTTAATTCGGAAAATGAAGATCCACGTCCCACGTGGCTAACGTCGTACCAAAGGGAAGCGAAGGAAGAGGCTTTCAAGAGAGCATTAATGGCGTCTCTATATGGCTCGTTTTTAGGGTCAAAATTACGTACATTCGGCAATTCAAACAGTCAATTTAGCCATTCAAATCGTCAATTCAACAATTCAAACATTCAGTTCGGCAATTCAATTCAATTAGGCCTAAGGCTAGCTTTAATGAATGTTTAGGATTTTTCTGCATTGGTAAAACAATGACCTGTGACTTGTGAAGCGAAGTGAATGGTTGAATTGCCGAATGAAATATTTGAATTGTCGAATTATAAGTTTGAATTGCCGAATTAAATATTTGAATTGTCGAATTGAAAGTTTGAATTGCCGAATTGAATATTTGAATTGTCGAATTGAAGGTTTGAATGGTATGTTTGAATTTTGACACTAAAAACACGCCATATCTCTAAAGGTAATCCGATCAAATTAATTCAGTTCCATTAGCCACTGAATACCTTAAGGAGAAAGCTTTGTTTTTGCGAGAATTTCAAGAGTTCTTTTACCATGCTTCCCGTGAATTCTTTGGTCCTTATTGAAGAACATAAGTAAACCATTTTGTGAGCATCACGACTTTTACCCGCACCCGAATCCGCACCCGCGACCCACGACTTTTAGTCGCTACCCGCGACATTTAGCAACAGTCTTACACGACAAGAATTGTGTCGCCTTTTTAATTTTCCGGGTAATTGATTCATTTTGAGTTAATTCTGGTCGTTTAAGCTCTGGGACTACTCAATAGAACAGTGCATGTATTCGTCCTTTCACCGATCGCTGGCGCTCTGAAGCAATTGACCATTTCAATTCTTTTGATTTCCATTAAGCCTGACTGATAACGGTTATTCAGTTTGCAGTTTTGGCGCGTAAAGTGCTCAAACATGATTGCCTTAAAAACCATGAGAATTAGTAATAATTTCAAGTTCAAGTGACGCCTAACAATACTGTGAAGATTTTATATATCCAATTACTCCATCAGAGATCAACCCTAGTATTGGAATTGCGCCCACACAAGGACAGAGAAAAACTCTGATCAGGGTGGGATTTGAACCCACGACCTTCGGATTTAATCACAGTTGTTCTACCGACTGAGCTACAAGGCCAGAACGGGAGCAGGCCGTGGGTATGTGAGATCTCATTCACAAGGACAAATTCGGCTCGGCCCAAGCCTAATTTAGATAATCGTTAGTTGTTGTCCTTCAGTAGCATATTGATAGTAATGATTTCAAGTAACACTACTGTGAAATAGTGTTAGGCCTCATTCGAACTTGAAATCATCACTATCAATATGCTACTGAAGGACAACCAATAACGACAGTAGGAATTCCTGACATATTTTAGGTGTTCACGGTTTTTCCGGTTGCACTGGAACCCAGTCCCTTCTGGGTTATGACTAGAATGGAAATAAAGTGAGACACTTCGTGACACTTATACAGGTATACCATTTGGTGACTGTACGTATCAAAACCTGACAACCCCAGTGTTAACCCCCCTTTGGCAGATAAACAACACTCTGTTTAGGCACAGAATAACTGCTGGAGTAGGCAACGATCCCTAGTGATTATAATTAGAGTTAAGCGCTGACTCGAAATGGTTAGCTTTTATAAATTGTTCTGGTGGCACCATGTTTAAACTCAGTAAAACTTTAGTAAGATCGTTTGGTATTTTATACAACCAAAGCTAAGTGTGTCACCTTATTTTGGAGTATAAATTCTAGTCACGACAGTCCCTTCTGAGTCAATCGACTCGCCAGCTTTGGTCACGCAAGCGAGCTGAAAAGCAATGGGAGAGTGGGGAGAGAACAAGAGAAAGATACTGCTGGCCTTTCTATATCCGACGCGTTCAGGATTTCCCGTTGCAATAGAAACGGGAAATTCGGATTGGTCCGTTGGCAATCGATCACTATAAAGTTTTTTGGACGAGTTAATTGCTTCTTGTCAAAAGTTGTCCTGCGAAATGAACAATATGGCTTCGGCGGTAGATTTCGATCATTTATCCCTTCAAATGAGGCACTGAACTCAAACACAACATTGCGGTCGAAGCTCTCCCATCGGTTAAGAATGTTATCGCTGTGTTACAGAGTGCTTTCGACAAGACTATTAGGGTTTCTCCTCTTAAGTAAGGGGTACGGGTGACGCAAATCCAACGCTATCGATCGTGGAAATCATTCCTCTACGCAGCATCATCGAGGACCAGATTTGGCCAAATGATTTTAATTTAACGAAGGAAATGATACATGAAATGAAATCAAGTGAGTGAGTCTACGATGCTCTCAGTTATGAACGCAATTTCAGCAATTGCGTAGAGAAGCCTGAAAGATTCAAGACTTCAACAGGGTTTGAACACGTGACCTCGCGATACCGGTGCGACGCTCTAACCAACTGAGCTATCAAGCCACTGATATTGGGAGCTTGTCATTTAATTTAATAGTAGGAACTTTAATAGTAGTAGGAACTTTACTTTCACACGATAATGTTTAAAGCTGTTTAAAGTAAGGTCGTGCACAAATGAAATCAAATACATATCAAATCATACTGGTTTCTGAGGAGAAGAGAAAACCGGAGTACCCGGAGAAAAACCTCTCGGAGCAGAGTAGAGAACCAACAAACTCAACCCACATATGACGCAGGATCTGGGAATTGTACCCGGGACACATTGGTGGGAGGGGAGTTCTCCTGCTCCTTGTTGTTGCCTTCAAGAAGAAGGAGACTTTGTTAAATACAAACACGGGATGACAAATTGAAATCATAATATACGTCTAGAAAAAGATTCCGTTTCATAACATTGCTGAGGGGCACGCTGTCTGAGGCCTCTGTTTCTTTAGGTTTTCTACCTCTGTTTTCAATAGGCCTCTTTGGAGTGTCGCCCATTAAATGAAAGGTAAAGGCAGTAGTTTTATTTTTGTTTTCTTTCCGAATAGTTGATTTAGTGCGACACATAAATATTCCCACACACAAACGTATGTGCCGTTGTTTTTGTCTTCTTTTCTTCATTTTCAGTGGCACTCACACACGAGATTTAGGACGATATTCTCAACGCGTCGCTGTTACATAAAAGCCTGCAGTAACTTCTTCTCGCACTTTCCCATCGGCTTTTCTACTCGCTTGCGTGTCAAAGGCTGACTTAGAAGAGACTAACACTTAACGGTTTAAAACTAAGAAAAAGGTGGTTTAAAAGCTCTTTAAAGATATTTGAGAAAACTCGTCTTCACACAGACACATTTACATTGCTAAGTATCTTTTCTCCATAAGAGAGGATTAGTTTAGAAATCTGGGAGACACTGTTCTAGCATGCGAAATCTCACTTCGGGTTCCCGTCCGAGTCTCAAAAACGTGGCGCGCATAATTAAGCTCCATAGTATTTCTTTTGCAAAAGACGTTGATCTTCAAAATTACACCTTTTTTGTGAAGTCTCCGCGGCCTAAAAATGCCGAGCATAGTGACTTTCCCTGATACTCCAACCTAACTAGATATTGTAACCCTTTATGCCCATTCCTCTCTTTGAAAACTAAACATGAAGACTTAGGGCCTGTTTATATGGTCTCGGTTACCCGAAACAGCCCTCCTCCCGAGACAACTTTACCGAGCGTCTATATTAGAATTGCGTGAGCGAGACAAAGTTAACCCTACTTAATTATGCATATATTTTAAGACGCATCTTCAAAAAATGCGTATCATCATTTGCCTTTCTTTCTTTCTAGTTCGTTTTTATTCAGTATAGTTGCCTTTTCACATTCAGCAAATGGACTGACAATCTTAACGCTGCAATAATATGTAGTTTAAATAAAAGGCTGTTTATGAATCGAGAGTTTCCGTTGACAGCGGTGTGAATTTTGGCGGGAAAAAAACTTTTAATTCGAAAGTAAACGCTAAAAACATGCATAAGCTCTCAAATTGCTGCTTCTTTGATTTTTATTTTATGCGTGCGCATTTAAGATTTTGCTGTCTCGTTTCGGGTGGTCGAAGCAAACTGTTTACATGCGAAAACGTTGTCTCACCTGCCAGGGTTACCCTACCTGCCGAGGCGAGACAACTCGCCTCCCCGAGTTGTCTCGCCCACCCGAGTTGTCTCGACCACCTCATGTAAACGGTTGACATAACTTTTTACACAACTGAGTGGAAAAATATCTCGCCAAGGGTAACTCGGGGGAGGGTTATCTCGGGTACCCGAAACCATATAAACAGGCCCTTACCTTCACGGATGTCTGTATCATGTGTTTGTTTCTTGCGAGGTGAGGCAGCATTCTGATGAAAGGGTGTTTTCTCCAGCTTTTCTGCAGCTTGTCTTTCTGGAACGCCTACTTTGAAGAAAACAATTACAATTACACATATGATAGATGCATACATACTTATGATGCGTTACCCTTTCCAGGTAAAACAAATTGGCGTACACAAATTTATGGTTTGGCATAAGCTGCACTATGGAAGCGTGGTGGCAGGTTACCTTTGACGAAATTTAAATGCGCTGTAAATGAATACAAGATGCCACATTTGCGCTCTGGACATCACAATATCACAACACTCGACAGACCATTACCTTTTCCCACTTGATTGCCTATTATTCTATCATTTATTATATAATAACCAAATCAATGCTCGCGCTCTGATTCGTCAATCAGCTATGATTTATTGTCCCACTAAACTCATGGAAAAATCACGCGTCTTCTGAATTATTACATAAAAGCAATAGAGGACAGGTTTCTATGCTTTATAGCCATGATGAACCACGCGGAATGTTAGTAGAACACGAGAAGAAATCGTAAATCACGAGTATAAACGCTATACAGGTACCTGTATCCAGAGTTTGTGTATCTGCAGTAGTTGCCAAGTGACTTCTTGTCACTGATGAAGCTTCAGTGGCAGGATGGATCTCTGCCAGAAGAATAACACATATGTGTACAGTTATTTTCTTGCAGGAGATTTTTCACATCCTATTCAAATTAGATGCCTTTGAAAGAATTAGAATTACCACCTCTTGGTGGGGCTGGACAATCTGCGAACCAGTGAGTCATGCGAGCCATGCAAGTCTCGCGTTTAATTCTAAGGTTCATTTCAAATAGCGCTGATAAACAGTATTTCAGTCTAAGCAACCATTTCAAAATGGTTAGCTTTCAATGGTGAGTCACATGTTGACTCGCATGGCTCGCCATGTTGGCTTCCGTGCATGCCTCCGCACAGCCATGGCTCCCATGACTCGTACATTGTCCTGACTCCCTCTTGGTGATGCTACCTTAATTCAATTGTGCACACTATCTAAACCATCATAGATGCAAATCATAATGAAGTGTAATAGGATCGTCGGGTATGTGTACATATAATCGACCTTCGTTGGTGACTTCACCTGTGTAACTAATCGTCCGGGGTACGTTAGTGACTTTCGGTTCAATTTTTGTCACTTCAAATTACGGTGCAATAATGGGGGTTTGCTAAGAGATTTTAAGAAATACGATTGAAACCGAAAACAAACCAATTTTCCATTCATTTTTTAAGACTTCACTGTACGAATATCTTTAAAAAAGCATTGACTTCCCTGAACATCGCCCTGCAATTACTATAATAAATACAATACGGAGTAATCGGAGTTGCACAAAAGGGCAAAAACAAAAAAGAGAAAGAAAAACACTACCCAATGACAAGTCACTTTTCAAAACAGTTTCTCACGTTCACTCAACATCATCACGGATACCACTTGTCCAGAACGTTCAATATGATTGAATGACACGCCTAAGCGTTTTGAAATGCCATCCATCCAAACACTCGAATTCAGTAGCTGCTTTGAAACAATATAGCACCGATAAACTCCACACTCCTCTAGCTTAGCAGTTGCTGCTGATAGAACGAAACTTCCGCCGAAAGCAATTTAAACGAGACCAATTTTTCCTTCATTTTTTAAGACTTCACTAGACGAATATCTTAAAAAAAGCATTGACTTGTCTGGACATCGCCCTGCAATTACTATAATCAATACAATACGGAGTAATCGGAGTTCCACAAAAGGACACAAACAAAAATGAAATAAAAACACTACCCAATGACAAATCACTTTTCAAAATAATTTTTCACGTTCATTCAACATCATTGATACCAGAACGTTCAATATGATTGAATGAGACGCCTAAGCGTTTTAAGATGCCATCCAGTCAAACTCTTGGAATTCAGTAGCTGCCTTGAAACACTGCAGCACCCAAAAACCAAACTCCACGTTCCTCTTAACAGTTGCTGCTGATAGAACGAAACTTCCACCAACAATAATTTATTTAAGACCGAAAAATAGGAAAAGATCAAGAAAACTATTGATTCCGACAGCGAAGAAAATGAGCCATAAGTTGATATCCCACATAGCAAAACTACAAAACAAACAGCTCCTTTACAAGCCACGCACAACCTGTATCGCAACAAAAAAGAATGAGGTCCGGTCTACTTTCTGTAATAAAATCACCAAAATGCTTTACCACTCTAAGGCGACTAGTTTCGCAGCAATGTTGCGAGACAAGTTGGACGTTTTCGTTGCTCGTATTACCGTAGCTTAAAAGTTCATAAGCAATAATATTTTTGTTTGTTTGTTTTTTCGTTCGGCTCACACAAAATTTGTTTGCAAACTTAGCATTGAAACAAGATAGTTAAAGTGCACCTAACCCCAAAATATTTTTTTCGCTAAAATGAATCTTTGCACCTGTTCGAAACGCATTGCGGCCATTTTTTCCTTTTTCTAACAAATCCTGTCATTTTATAGGCTTCGAAAGTTGCGAAAATCCAAGCATCTTTTGTTCACGAGCGAGTCAGAAGGGGAGTGGGTCTATTCCTGATTTGCCGTCACAAACTGATTTACATTGCATTAACTCTTTGTAAAAATGCATGCAAAGTAGATTGTGACGTCAAATCAGGAATAGACCCACTCCCCTACTGACTCGGTCGTGAACAAACGATGCTTGGTTTTTCGCAACTTTCGAAGCCTATAAAATGACAGGATTTGTTCGTATAATGAAAAGATGGCCGCAATGCGTTTCGAACAGGTGCAAAGATTCATTTTAGCGAAAAAAATATCTTGGGGTTAGGTGCACTTTAAGTTTTTGGTTTCGGCTGTATTAGGGACCTTAAGCAAGGACGACGGCTAGGAGAACGTTGTCTAAAAATATTATTTCCCTTTATTGTGATAATTTGGCGATTTTTCTAAGTCGCTGGGCATGGAAAATTTGAGTCCATATTCCAAGAATAAAATTGGTGAGAACGGTATGGCCATTTAGAGAGAAATTTGAAAATTCATAGTGAGGTGCTTTCGTCCTCCACGTGATCCCAAATTTTTAAGGTTCCTATGAAAGCAGGATAGCCCTTGTTCACTCTGATATTAATCTAGGCTAAGTTTGTCGAAAAATCGCTCGTCTTGTTGTTAACAATACGACTTATTGATAAAATGTGCACATTTATTTATTATGTATGATTATCTTTTGTTTCTAAGCAATATATACATCTTATTCGATGGTTTAACACATAATACGCGCAGATATTTTGCGAGTTGCGTAGTAGTTTTCCGAGCCCCGCAGGGTCTGTATTACCTTGTCATATTTTGCGCGTTCTCTTGACCAAATATGGTAAAACGGCGTAATAGTGGAATAATAATTTTAAACGACTATTCACCGAAGTGGAGGCGGCTAGCGGTGGATATAATATCCAACGCTAGCCACCGACACTGAGGTGAATAGTTGTTTTAGTATATACTAAAACAGTGAGATAATATACACCACAAAAAATTAATTTGGATGTTTTCTTCGCTTGTCACGGATGCAAATCGGGACGCCATTTTTTCCTGAGTTGCTCGGAGGTAAGCAGCACAGGATATCCGGAGTTTGACGAGCCAATCAGCGCTTGAGTTCAACGCTATCCACTGTTTCAGTATATGCTAAAAAATAATATTCAAATCGGGATGCATCTTTGCAGCATTTAGTCCTTCCTTTCTTATGCTACAACTGATATACGACAATTCTGCTCTTCAGTTACTGGAAAATACTTTTGGAATGACCTTCCTCTTTCTCTTTGAAACAGCATATCTAAAATCCTATTTAAAAAAGCAATTTATGAATACTATTTTGCTCAGTATTGATCTCCTTACTAACTGGTACATGTATCTACACCTGTATTGCTTATTTATCAGACTGTCTAAATATTGCAACTGAATGGATATCCTGTTCAATAGATTGAGTACAACCTGTACATTTAAAGTTAAGAATATAATGTTATCATTCTTTGCCTGAGATTGTTAACTTGAATGTATTCACATTGATTGCAGCCACAAATGTTCCACCTGGTTATGTCCTTTTGAAATTATCTTAATTATGCATTTCACACAATTTTTGGGTATAATGACTTCCAAAAAATCAACTTGCACTTTCTTGAAAATTCTGGTAAATAAGATGACAAAATTTGAAAATGGAGAGAGCTAAAGTGTATAATAGGGAAGATATCATTGACGTCACCTATTCTTATTAACGTGCCAACCAGAGCCTCGTTGGCTGTCGAATAACAAAAGCAATGTTTGTACACAGATTTCTTCCCTACTGTTATAGTTCTTTGTCACAGTTAGTTATTAACTTGAACACATAGACCAAATTGGCTAACTCAATGTCGTACCCAATTCAAATCTTCCGGGGGTAAAATTCTTTGTGTATTGTATTTGCATTATAATTTAGCATTCACATTCAAATGATATTGAAATACCTGGAACATTTTTCATAAATTTTACTTTTTAAGCCTCCAAAAGTTGCCTGTCCTCTGACTTTTTTAAACTGTACATATAAACCATATGTCAAGGCTTGGACTGCGAATCTCACAAGGATTTTTTTAGAGTGCCTAGATCTCCCTTGGCTCAGGTAGCATAATTAAATGGCTACATATATACAATGTAATTTTTAATAAGAGAATAATAATTACAGGAAAGCGCTTCTTGTATATGTTAGTGACTGAGTTGCACATGTGCAATGCCCATTTAAAGTTCTCGTTCACCTCACTGAAAATACATGCATTTGCAAAACAGGGTTTGAAAACCTGAAAATTCTCTTTAATAGCAACAATGCTAAATTTGCAGAATCTTAGTCAGTGTCATGTACTGCAAAACACCTGCTTATGTATAGTTGTATGGAATTAGTATTAATTCCTTCTCAGAATTGCTTGAACGAAATTGCCGAATTATCATTAGAGCCAAATTGTTCACTTGCAGCACCCACACCAATGATCCAAATTTATGCCAATGAGGAGATTTAAGAGATGCAGGACAAACAAAAGCAGTCTGGCGTCAAAAACTCATTACAAACCTGTGAAGTACAAAATAACATGTGCTATGATCAAGCACTGGCTGCACCCTGTAATTTTCTTCCCTCAGAGGACGATTTCATCATTACAACTGATCCTACCGAATACTGCTTGCACTGTACTATATGTCTGACTGGTGTCATTCCTTGTGTTTCAAAACAAGTCTTAATTTATTTCTTAACAAAATTAGTTTGTCCAATTCACCTTGAGAACCATACATAAACATACAGTTCATTTAAAATCTTTCGAAGATGAACCAAGTGACATGTCATTTCACTTACCAAATATGTTATTAAACATCATTTTCACAAGTTCATCACACTGTTCCTTCCAACAGTGCTTCTTTGCATATTGTGTACGAAGAATCTCTGTCTCTTCTAGCCGAACATTCCTGCTCTTTTTACGGACACTTTTAATTGCCTTGGCCCATTCTTTGGGATCTTCAGAATTTACTACACAACTTGAACCAAGTGGCACGTCTTGCAGAGCATCTCCTAAACCAGAATTTCCACTAACAAGGATAGGAAGACCTGCAGATAATGCTTCAAGCGCAGCCAAACCAAAACCTTCAGTTCTTGATGGCATTATACAAAGATCTACT
>NC_090887.1:3194893-3239893 GCF_036669925.1 Montipora capricornis
GGCCGGAGTCAAACTCAGAACCTCACGCATGGCAGCGCGGTGCTCAACCAACTGAGCCACTGGTGCGCGGTATTTACTAGCTATGTTGTGTCAAATGATCTCGTTTCGTGAGTGCAACAATAATTTTTGACTCACAAAACGAGATCAATTATTATTCATTCTCTTCGCTTTGGAAGTCACAGGAATTTATTGTTGAATCAAGGCTAGCTTACAGATCTTGTTCACGAAAAACAAATTATTTTACACATGTTGGACCAACAGTAGAACCAGAAAGGG
Organism: Montipora capricornis; assembly: GCF_036669925.1. Taxonomy (NCBI): domain Eukaryota; kingdom Metazoa; phylum Cnidaria; class Anthozoa; order Scleractinia; family Acroporidae; genus Montipora; species Montipora capricornis. Next base: position 3,195,170 of record NC_090887.1, read on the forward strand.
CTACCATATGCAAATTAATTGGAGTCTTTTGTACAACACATAACAACGGAGCTTTTGTTATTCCCTTAAGGATATGCAAATAAGTGGCCACTATCTTCTGAATTTAGCTCACATAATTATCCTCCGCACTGTTAATCCTAAAAAGCACCTTGACAAACATTTCAAGTCCATAAGATGAGAAGACGATGTGCCAATCAATTCCGTAATATCAAGTAAATTAACTTTGAATCATCATTAATCGTTTGCATTCACGAGTTCGAGGGACTAGAAAATTACACGCACTATTCACTCCAAGTAATATTATTGCGTCGTATGAATTTGCTATACCACATCACAATATTATTAAGACTTCAAACCGAAGGTGGGATTCTACGGCTGTTTAAGTAATTCTGGGATGTAAGCAGCCTTACCTTCTTGCGTACTGCTAGTTTATAAAACGGCGTTGTAAATTTCACCCAGCAAGGCGGAAGTCATCTTGAAAGCGGCATGATATACGATGCTTAACTTAACCTGCGATCAAGCGTACTTTTCTTGAGACAGGGCGCTAACAAGTACGCCTGATACAATTTCTTAACGAGTCGTCTACCAACCTCGTTCCCAGGGTCTCTCTTCTCTGCCTCCATGGAGGCAGAGAAGAGAGACCCTGGGAACGAGGTTGGTCGTCTACCACCCACCTGTCAAGAGTGATGTTATCATGTGTCATGCCATAAATGTGAGCCAATCAGATTTGACCGGAAATTACCTGCACGCTGCGATTCAAGTAAAGACGCGACAAAAACAAAATAGCACTCTGGCTTTGCTGTTTGCAATCAAAGCCATTTCTGCAATTGGTGCGGTTTCTCTGTTCAAACCATCAAGGAACAACGAATTTCGCGATAAAACGGCAGAAAAAGCCCGAATTCTTTATGCCATCATCAGGCGCAATCAACAGTACAATAAACTTTATTTAAACTCGAATATTTGAGATGGCAATAAGATGCTATAAAAATAGATATGAGGAAAATGGACCTTGAGAAATTCTAGTTTTTCAGCAGCAGCTACTCAGCTATCATTTTGTTAGAAGTGTGTTCAGATTGTTCAGCGATTCCGTAAACAGTGTCGAATTTCTCTGTCAAGCTCGACAGATTCCCCGAATGTGGCAGCCCTTAAGTTCTATTCGGTTCTTTTTAAATTCGCAACTTGTTGCTTCCGAATATATTCCAAAGGACTTGCCACAACTACAAACGTTTTCGAGTTAGTGGAAGAAGAACGATGCATTTTCTTCTAGAATGTTCGGGCCTGTATTAATAACACTATTGCCAAATCCTGTAGGAAGTACAACTGTAATGTCTCCTTTTACTCAAACCATTCTTCGGATGCATACTCTCCGCTCTTCCTTTAATGGTTTTAGAAAAAAAAAATCTGAAGTCGAAGCAACAGCAGCTGTAAACAGAGCCTAAACATCACTCGTGTTCAAATCCTTCTCGGCGGCCATAATTTCATCAGCTGTTAACTGATTTACAAGAAGTATGATTTGCAATTCTGTAACCAATTGGAGCGCAGCTCCAAGAGCTCTATTGTTTTCCGGCCAATCATAGTAAAGTCCAGATTCTGGACTACGGGCAGACGACTCGTAAAGAAATTGTATTATCAGGCGTATCTTTTCGCACCACGTCTAAGGAAAAGTACGCCTGATCGCAGGTTATGCTTAACTCTGAGCCTACATCATGCGTCGAGTTCCTAGGTGCGATGATTTAAAGGACTGCAGATTCAGGCGGTCAGTATATTAAGTCCAGACAGCAGACACCACAGAGCTCGAGAGGTACCAGAAGAAGGTAGATTTGAGAGAAATGGGAGTGGCAGTCACGTGTCATACACGTATTTATAGGCCATTTCGGAATTTGCGCAGGGAGCTGAGGCGAGTTTCAAATTTGAACAAATCCATAAATTGACACCATCACATGAATTTGAGATTGGTCATCTGTCCAAGTTTAATGCTTTTAGGTCGAACAGAGACTAAGTTACGGACTTAAAAACATAGTTTAAAATCCATACAAAGGTCTCTAATTTTGAGGCTGCGTCCTCCAAAACCATATAAACTCTTAAAAAAATTCTATCAGATTTGGGACAACTGGAAAATCCTGTCGGTGTTTCTAGAGTATGGTAAAAGGAGAGGTGAAAATCACTTTGTTTGCCTATTTTCATGAATATTACAGAAATCGTGAAAAAAAATAAGAGTTCAATGTTATCCTTCATGCGACGGTACCAATTTATCGATTTGTTCAAATTTGAAACTCGCCCCAGTTCCCTTCTCAATTCCGAAATGGCCTATAGGCAAAACCCGAGAAGTCCAAGAAGCGTTTCTAATCGACAGGGGTGGGGCTTGAAGAGAAGAACTGTAAATAGTATTTATCTATAACCATATATTTAATAATTATTCTTTGAAATCGGGGTGAATTGCGGCAGAATATTTGCCAAGCCGCGAAGCGTGTTCTATATATTTCATGAAGATAATCTCAGTATAAATATCTTTTAATTTAAAAAAACAAAACACTTTCACAGTGGAAATCCGTCTCTGCGGCGCCACAGCGGTTCAAAGTCGGCCAAAATCCCATACATTTACTGTAAATTTAGCCGTGTTTGCCCCCAAGCCAAGATGGCGTCAAAAACCGTAAGGCGGAAGGGTCTATATGGCCCGTCTTGTTTTCTTGCAGCCGGGTAGGACTCTCAGTGTACAAAGTAGAATTACTCCGAATAAAAGAAATTGTTGGTGTGAAGATGGTTTAATTTTTTTTAGCAATAATTATCTGGAAAAACGAAGTCAAACACTGGTTGGCGAAAATATGAATTCTTCCCTCTTTGGGTTCTCTGGTACAGCATCATCGTGTATTCTCAGTATTCCGATTCAGAAATGCTGGAGAAACGCGAGTTTACACCGGCCATTTTCTTTTCTTTGGACTAGTAGTTCTCTTTTTTCTTACGTATCAGCTAAGTTGCGGAATGCGCTACCTGATTTCATCCGTACCAATGAGTTTACTGGTTTTAAAAGAGAATCCAGCTGCGCCACATTTTGTACAGCGGCTTTTCTTTTTAATGAATATATCTTTAAATATTATGTATTTAGTAGGAGGTATCTGTATATGCTGTGTATTTGTAATGTCTCGAAGATATTAGCTCCTGTAGTTATTCGGGAATTTGAGATGAAATAAAGCTTATGCCTGTAGTTATGTTACCTTTAGCAGGGCGCGTGCGCACACGTTGTAATCTGCGATTCCAGTGCTTACCATATGAGAGATAAAATGACTTTTCCCTTGTATATTTAAGCCATCGAATTCTTACATTATACTGACAAGGGCGGTTTGGAGCTGTGCGTAGGCGTGGGATTTGTCAGATATGGTTTAGGGGCCGACATATCTCTCCCTCAATGCCGTACCGGGAGGCAGGTCGGTGGCAGAAAGCAGCGAAGGGCCAACTGCGTCCAAAAGCGATCGCACGGGCCGAAATCCCGGGATGACTCGTTTACTACGACGCTCCAGCGCTGGTGTCTGGAGGTACTGCGTTTTTCTCTCTTGTTCAAACATTCCGTCAGCGCATGCGCAAATGTTCTGGCTGTTCGATACGTAGCCTACCAAAAAAAATGAACATGCTGCTTTTTGTTTTTGATTTTTTAAACCAGCAATTGACATTTCAGTTGATTTTATAGGCATAAACGTAACGTAAGAACCGTGCGTGTCTGGTCTCAGACAGAGGCGAGAGATGCTTTCATGCAGACTGGGACGCCTAAAATGCTCTTTTGTAAACATGGCGGTTCACGAGTGAAGTTGTCTCTCTGGCCTTTCCGTGGACGGATTCCAGGACCTACTGACACAATCTGGGCAAGTTTTGAAAGCTAAAACCTTCAATCGATGCCGGACTCCTTAGGGAGTGAATAATGTTCAATAACTCCGAGATAGCGAATCAATCAGATTGCTTGAAACATCAAGATAACTCACTGGTACGCTCAGGTGAAGGTCGCACACCAAACCCTTCAAATCATTCAAATTCGTCGTTTTCAGACACAAGGATGACCGCAAACAGCACTTCTGGCCTCGGTTGTTCAAAAGGTGGATAACGGTATCCACCTCATAAATCCCTATCCAGCGGATAAACACTAGCAAAACCGATTGAGTTATTCAGTGGATAGTGATTTATCCAGTGGATAGCGCTATCCACCCTTCGAACAACTGGGGCCAGGATTTTATCGAAATTATGTGAAAGAAAAAGATATTAAAGGTCACACAGTTTGTATGGGCCCCGTGTGGCCACATCGGCCATTTCTACTTCCGGTTCAAGATTTTATTGTTCACAAGCTAAGGGACGGACTATTAGAAAAGTGATGGGGAGGGGGGGGGGGGTGGGGGATTTTCAGCTGGTACGATTTTCTTTTTTCGCGCACTGCTTGTGCAGGAATTTTTTTTCCAGGCGAAACCCCCTGCACGAATATTTTTTTAGACAAATATTGCTTTTTTTTAACAGTGAAATCTTGATTCATTATCTATTTTTTGTGATTTATAAATTATTCTTAATCTCGTACCCAGATCTCCCACGGTCGTACTGAAGGGAGATCTGGCAAAGTTCGATTTCGAGCATGCTCAGTGCCAGCGAGGCCCGAAATACGGGCTTTTCTATCACTGCGCATGTTCGTACTCTCTGTTGTGATTTTGGGTGATTTTGCGGAATAAACATGGATTTCGAGAGTATTCTTGAAGTGATTCTTTGGGTAGAGGACAAGGAAACCTTAAACTTAAGCCTAAACAGAAAGAAGCGCTACAGACGATTGTTTTTGAACAGTAGAGATTTTTTAATCGCAGAATCACTAAAACGAGCGCTTAGGCTTAATCAATAAACGAGTGCTATTTCCTTCACACGGTCTCGTGCAAAGTTTAGTTAGCCGAACCGTAAATTGAAAGCTAAATTGTTAAAGAGGGTTTAGGCCTAATCACTGAAACGAACGCTTATTTACTATTCCTCTCACCATGCTCGTACCAACGCGCTCTACTACGCACGATTGTTCCTCGTGTTTTAATACCCGCAATTTTGGAAAGCTTGAATTTTATTCTCTCCAGCTCAGTCTTAAGAGAAAAGTCCTTTATTACTTCTATAAAATATTTTTCAAAGTTGATTTGACAAATGAAGGAAAATGCTGGGGTTTTTTTTACTTCTTGATTGAAACAGATTTTCTTGATTCACGCTCGTATTTTTATTTCCTACCAGCCAATCAAAACGTGTGTCTGACAATAGATCACCGATCAAAATTCGTGTGATGTCACAGCCGTGTTTTCATACTCTCATCTAAACACACATATTGACCAATGAGAGTGCGCGCACTATCCTAATTATTTTATAAATAGCAGTAGCATTGGTTCTTTTGAAATCCACCTTAGTTCAAATTGTTTTTTGCGAGAAGTTGATGGGTTAGGGAAGGAAGTGTTTCCCATATTATATCAGTGCATTTTGTTATAACTAAGCAAACAGTTGAAAAAATTGTATCACCACTAGGCTAGTTAAATTTAAAGATGAGGTCTACTCATAAGAAGACATTGAGTAATGCTGTGTTTTCTTGTTTTCTTAGGATTTTTTGCCGTGGTCTGTGGTTTTTTGGGGGTTGTCTCAGGAACAGTTCATATTACTGGTTTTGCTAATTTGAACACTGGTTAAGGTTTACACTGCAACCAGATTGACAATCAGGCATAGTTTGATGCTACTCTGGTTTGCAGAAATTTGAAATGAATGCAGCTTAAAAAGTTAAAATTCAAAGACTCAACGGCTCATCTCTAAGATAGCTAGTATGCGCGTTACGATTGGCTAATTTAGCGGGCCATATTATACAGTACGGCCCGCTGTACAGCCCGCTAAATTTCTTAAAGCTTAGCACGTTTTTCATATTGTTTGCGGGTTTATGTGAAATAAACTTGTGGAACTACTTGAAATCTTGTAAGCAACTATTTCCAAAAGCCAATTCTCTACTTCCCCAAATCCCATAATACACCTCTTTTAACCCCCCCCCCCCCCCCCCTCACAAAAAAAAAAATTGGCATAGGCATTGTTTTCGATTTCTCTTGGGACATGAAGATCTATATCCCAAGAGAAATCCAAAACAATGATTATGCCAAATTTTAGGAAGATAAACAAGATGTATTATGGGATTTGAGAAAGCAGAGGATAAGCTTTATTCGTTTTTCAGATTTTTCATGGTTTTCAATAAAAATTTTTGTGGGCGGCAAAACCTGAAGAGTAGGCGGAGAATGGGCAACACGCACAAAAGGTGCGCTTTCCGAGGGCCGAAGGCCTGACCTTGTAGAGAAGGGGGGGAGGGGGGGGGAGGGTCTGGGGGCATCCTTCCCCCGGAAAATTTCGAAAGTTGGGCCTCTTAGAGAATTCATTTCTTGTATTCTGGATCACGAATTAGGATACTTGAATACAACACTCATATAGTTAAATGTTGGCTTTTTTTGTTCAGAGTACGTTAATACTATTTTATTAGGCGTCCATTTATGGATAAAGGTCTGTGAAGGTGTCCTATGAGGGAGGCATGCTAAGTTTTCTCCTCATACGGTAGTGATGTTAATTTTTTTTCGATCTGTCTTTGATACAGATAAAAAGGAAGACACTCAAGGGTTGCGAAACAGGTGAATAAGCATGTTTGTGATTCATTGTTTAAGCCTTGTTTTGACTATCGACGCAACCACAAGCCCAAGCACAAACGGAAGCACAAGAGATTCGTGACAAGTGAAAACGAACCATAACGCAAGCACAAGCAAACAACGCAGAGACAAAACTCACTGGTTCCATTTTCTCTCTTACAGCGCGGCGCTCCGAGTGGAATCTGGAACGGGTCTTATTCATTGGACGAACATCTCAGCTTGCGTTGTGGTTTCGTTACATCCCGTTTTCACTCAACGCAAGCGAACGCAAGCGTACGCGCAAAGCACAAGGGAAAAGTTTGATCCTTGGGTTGTGCTTATGATCTCGTCAGGCCCGTTTTCAAGGTGAAATAAGCGCTCATGTGCTTGCGTCTGTGCTTGCACTAGTGAAAACCAGGCTTTAGTATCCCAGGGTGAAAAGAGTCTTGGAGCAGGAAGTCAGCAGTAACTGTTTCTAGTCAGCTTCTTGTCTGTTTTTAGAGCGAGAAACGATTTTTTCTGACAATGGAAGGGGAGTTGCAGAGGTACTTACACCAATCGAACCAATCAGGATAGTCTATTTTTGAGCCCCAATTTCTAAACGAATCCAATTATAACTTTAACGGTGTCATGGACATTGCAATTTGACCTTCCTTGGTTCGTACGAAATTGTTAATCGGAATAACAATAGTTCTTTTGTGGGAAAGTGCCTTGCGCCATTCTGGTTTATGAAAGTCTACCCCTTTCAGTGTCGTTTCTGAAACCTCTGCTATAGCAGATAAAAGTTGGATCAATAGAACATGTTAATGTGACGGTAAACATCAAAACCAACACAACCTCCGCACAACATACAACCATCAAATTGTTCCTGCGGTGCATCTAGATTAAATTGCTATTTGATGCAACACAACCATCCTTCTCAGTCAAAATGTAAATTTTACTAGGTCTTGTAGCTCGAACGCCTTATCTCTCATTACCGCTAGTTTTATTCTTATTTGTTTGACTCCAAATAAAACATGTCTGCCTGTCTACGTCAATTTATCTTAATTCATTAATTTTGTCAGCTTTCGGAATTATAAATCCGAATTGAAAGCAAGTTTATGTATGTACGTACTGTACCTGAAATATCACCGTTACGAAAAATTCATCTTTATGTCACATTTGCACTTTCTTCCCTCCCCCACCCCACCCCCCGCGCTCCTCCCCGTTCAATTTTGGTAACGGACATTGCTAGGGGCGAGGATGATCGTCGTCTCGCTTAGGGGTGGAAATTTTGAATTTTGGTCTCACTTAAGGTGTTCTGTGCCAAAAGCCATCATATGTAGCCGTGAAGGTAGGCAGAAGGCAGAAATATAAAATTAATTTGGTCTCTTGTAGGGGTTAAAAAAAGCCTGGGCCACGCCCAAATTAGTCTTTTTTAGGAGTTTAAAATTTAAAATTTCCTACGCGCATCCCCGCCCCTTCGTATGCAAAGTCTTTACCCACCCCTCTTCCGGGGTCGTTTCCTTCTGAACTGAGCGAAAAATATTGCGTCGTACCGCGGCAACATAGTGTGCGTGCAAATTTTTCAACCAGTGGAGAATTTGTCCGGTAAGGTGTGAACATCTACGTCTAAGAAAGAATCGATGATTGTCAGGCTGACAGGTGACAAGAAAAGAGACACAAAAGACGATAGCATAGACACTGTACTACAATATCACCAGAAGATGCAGGAAAACATTGCCGAAGAAATGATCAAGATGGCTAAGAATTTAAAACACACATCCGTCATGGCCAGCAATATTGTACAAGAAGATAACAAGGTAGGAGTTTATTTATGCAGTTGTAATAAACGGTGAAGATTTTATATTTATAGAGGATTATCGTTCACATTGGAAGAAGTCATGTTGATTTACTGAAAAAAGAACAGATTTATCATGGAGTTCGATTTTCAACTTTTCCTCTTCTCCAACATGGCCCGTAGATTTTTGACGCTTTTGTTTCCTTTTCCGTCGTGTACACATCCAACTGAGTCACAGGCACCAACTCAACCTCACACAACTAGCAGGATGGTAGCCTGTGCAACCAAATCAACTCAGTGAGCAGCGAAGTCAGAACAACATACTTTCCCCATGTCGTGCTGGAAGACTTAAAGAAGGAGGCGACCAATAGTCCGCCATGTATTGTTTCCGACATCTGTCAACCGGCGACCTGTTTCAATGTTACTAAGTTCGTGCTTTTAGATTATAATTGAATGGTTATGTTAAAAAACGGTGTTTCAGTGCCTCTCTAGTTTTTCAAGCACCACATTTCCCGGATAAGTATTTTCTTCTGAGGTATTATATAAAGAATGTCCTCTCCTATTATTTTTAGGCGTTGGAACAGGCGACAAGGCTGGCAGACTCCAATTTTGAAAAACTCAAACGAGAATCGGAAAAACTGGAGGAATTAACGCAGGCATCTTGTTCCTGGTGGATTTGGATCATGCTAATCACAGTCTGCACAGTTTTTATGTTCATGATTATGTTTATTCGACTTTTCCCAAAGAAATAAATCTATTATATCAATGCTCTTCGGTAAGGGTTGAAAGCATTGGTCTTGCATTACCTTAATTGACTAGGAAATTTCGCCTTCGTCTTTCAACCTATCGAAAGCGAGACCAATCAAAGCAATCTCCATCTTGTCCAGCTACAGTTTTTTTGCTTCGAGCTTTAACGATAACCGCTGACCGGTTGGCTCATTTGGTTAAGAATCAGGTCTCCGTGTCGGAGTACACGGGTTGCAACCCAGACCAGAGCAACACTCGGGTCTTAAAATAACTGAGAAAGTTGAAAGTGTTGTAAACATAACATCTGCGAATGGTTTGACTTTTCACGTCTTCTTGCGGATAATAAACTATAAACCGGAAATCCCGTTTCTCAACCCTTGCTGTTAACACTGTAGGACTTTAAAGAACTACACACTGCTGTTCGGACAGAGAAAAGATCGAATTTCTGGTGTTATAGTCTGTCCCTTCCAGCATGTTGTCGACCTGGCTGGATTAGCTTGAAGCTCTGATAAGTGAATGATACCACAGAAAGAAAAGTGTAGCCAGAAGTCAGGCTTTTTGCCAGGTGCTAGATTTTTCACTATCGCTGAAATGTTGGTCATATACGAATGTTATTGAAACCAAAACATAACTTAAACACAAAGACGCACTATAAAATTTCGAATTAATTCAAGCAGACCTGATTAATTATCCAAGATCGTGATCGGACGGAAGCCCTAAAAAAGGAACTGGGGATTAAAAAGAGAACGACAGATAACAATTTATGACATATTACTGACACATTTCCATTAAGGGGCTTTTTTTATTGAACAAATTATCAAAGAGCACAGCTCTCGGTTGCGTCCACGGTTGATTGATAAATCATTTGCTTGTGCCTATGGTACCACGCCTACAGTGCGTTTTAATGTTTAAATTTTTTTTAGCGTTGTGTTTAGGGTGGGAAATTGAAATCTTGTGTATGTGACCCGAAAAGAGTGTTTTGTGTCCCCAGGGTTGCAGTACGTGTCTCAAACACTGGAACTGACCAAAGTAAAGGCAAGAGTATTGGGAATGAGATATCTGTGGGCTAAACTTGGCATCTAAGAAAATTGAAGTGGGCAGAAGAGTTGCGTGACGACACAAAAACGGCTGCGTGGGAGCATAGTTAATCGAGGGACTGGTTATGAAACCTTAGAACCTTCAAAGGCGAGAACAATGTTGTTGCAATCGATGTTGAATTCTATTGTTTTCGCTTCGCACGGGTTTGTAAATTAGTTGCGCATAATTTAATCCAAGGATTTGATTGGTTATCTTCTCGAAAAAAGGTGTGTTTTGTGCAGGGTCAAAGCAAAAAATACGGACAAAAACATGAAACAAAGGAACTTGCCGAGTTTCATAACCATCTCCATGTATTAACGATGGTGGGAGACTACGGACTGACCGGGGGCTCACAAGTTTCATTCTTTTCCCCAGAGTCCTTCGTTTCATTTGGTCACACGGTCGGACGTGACCAACAGAAACGGAGAGCTCTGGGGAAGAGAATGGTCAAGTTTTAGAAAAGTCTCCACTTTCTTCCAGTGCCCGCTTTAAACGATCCCTAAAAGGCCATTGCGATAGTCACAGAATAATCCGGCAGAAGAGAGGCTTTGAAAGTAATTACATTTACTAAAAACGAACTTTTATTCTTACGATCCGAAATAAGACTGTTGTCTTGGAAATAACCACTGTAAAATTGCATCTTTGAAGAAATAAATGCAAAGACTTCATTTGATCTCTACAAGTAACCATTGACAAAAATTACCATTTTTTCCGGTACTTTTGGCTTAGCTAACTCGTAACAAATTAAATTTCTAAGGCCTTCTGTCTTCAGATTTCTTTGACGTACAATGGAAACTTGATTGAATGCAATTTCTGACGTTGAGTGACCTTGGAACGCCTTGGTCAAAAACTTACGAAAGAATCCACGACCAATAAATATCAACGTGAAATAATTCTTACGCTAAAATCACAAGTTCAGACCATCTTCGTCTGCTTGCTTTAACCCGTCTAAACAAGTAACTAAAAAAGTTACGAAATAAGAAATCTACATGAAACAACTGCCACACAATATTGCATAAAAAAATGTTGGCTTAAATATGGTTAAATCAATATCACAAGGGGGGATACGTGTTGACATCGACTCTTGTTACTTATGTACAAACCATAGTTAATAGAGGGGAATGGTTATGAAACCCGATAAATTTCTTTGTTGTAGGTTTTTCTTCTCTCTTTTGGCCTTGACCGTGCACAAAACACAATAGTTGTTTACTCCGTACTGAGGAACTAACCAATAGAAACGTGTTGGTTACGTAATTCATGCATAGTGTATGAGCGCAAAATAAAAGATTGTGCACGGTCGTGGACTTTCCAACCTAAATCTTGGCATCTTTGTTTGATCCTTTGATGTTTGCCGAGCTTCCAAACCATTCCCCTCTATATTAACTATGACCAAACAGACCTTTGCTTGCTGTCTAAAAAGGATTTCTTTTCTTTTGTTACAGTGGTTGGAACTTCTGAATAACCAAAAGAACTTTTGCAAGCAGATACCTTTGCTACATATTTTTTTCTCTTGGTGCTACAAAGATCTAGGTTAGGGACTTTAAGATCTACGACGGCGTGGTAGACGAGAACGTCACCTTAAAATACAACTTTGCTCTACGTTTCTTTGCGATTATTCCATCTCGTTCGCGTCGTACAATGTTAGCAAGTGTCCTAAATGTAAAATGATAACGCTCGGCTTCAGAACGAAAGATTCACATTTGTAGCGCTCGCGTTGTCGTCAAAACCGCAAATTTGGCGATTTGACGTCGGTGTTTTGCAGATTACCGCAAAAATATGTTCTAAAATGCGTGCCGCACGTGCAGCACGCTTTTTCTTCCTCTTCCAACCAATGATAATAGGGAGTGTAAGCAAAGACGACGGCTACGGCTACGGCAACTACACGAAGCAAGAATATTATTGGTTAAAAAAAGAAAAATACCCGTGCTGCACGTGCAACACGAATTTCCGTGCATTTCTCTATCGTACTCCACAAAAAAACCACGTGAAATCACCAACTTTTAGGTTCCGACGACAACGTGAGCATATAACAATGAAACAGTAATTTTCTGTTGTGACTTTGAAACCGTTTGTACCTTTTCAGTTATAGGATAGTTCGCCTGTATTGTACAAGGTGAACAAGACGGATTAGTCGCAAAATACTTGCGATAGCGCAAAGTTATATTTTGGACTGACGTTTTCGTTGCCGTAGCCGTCGTCTTTGCTTAAACTCCCTAATGTTACTTTGCGGCGTTCTCTTTGACGACCGCGCCTTGGATCTTTAAGTCCCTATTATGTATGCCAACCTAGGACGTGTGGGAAAAAATGTGCCTTCACTTTAAGGGCAACGATCGTTGCGTCAGATTTTGAGTTAAAACAAACCTAAAGAATGCAAGCACGAGAGCCGGCGGGTCTAATTTGCAGGTCGCAGGTCGCGGGTTGCAGGTCATTGTTTCACCAATAGAGAAAGTATCCTAAACATTCTTAAAACCTAACCTTAGGCCTAATTAGGCCTAAACAAACGTTTTTAGGCCTAAGGTTAGCCTTTATGAATGTTTAGGATACTTTCTGTATTGGTGAAACAATGACCTGCAACCCGCGACCTGCGACCTGCAGATTAGACCCGCCGGACGACCCGCCGCACGAGAGCAGGAATATGCGCATGAGCGACACAACTCGATGGCTTCAATTTGGTAGCCCGACGGGATCAATCAATTGACGGTTGCCCACTAGGTACTAAAGAACATAACCCACAATCGTTTTAGATCGACAGACTGCTGGCACATATGAACTGTCCTTGTTTCTGAGCAATGGTATCCCTTGAGTCTTGACCAAACTAATGTTGTGCCACCATTGTCACTCACAACCCATGCACTTGAACACACGCTCTGTAAAACGAGCTGTAACTGTGCTCGTGGATTAATTACCACTCCTTCACCAAAGCATACAAAAGCTTTCCGAAAATTAGCACTACAAAAGGCGGTTGCTTGCAGGCTTGAATTCGTTTGTGCTAACAGTTTTACATCATGTTTTTTGTCTTCCTTGGTTTAAGATCTTTAGTCATGTTTGATCACAATGAAAGAATGTTTTACAAGCTCCGTGGTCTTTGACAGTCATCTTCAATGGCAACCAAATACAAATTCCAAAGAATGCAAGGGACGGAGTTGTTTTCTTCATAATGCTTCCTCAGACGCTTTGACACGAAGAAAACATCGTAGGTCTCTCGGAAACTAATTTATTCATGCGGTAGTTTTTTCAAATTTGAAAACAAATCACTTCTAGAACTCTCGAAAAATAAAGATAATTAGTAATTCAAACGTGTTGACAACAAGATAAATTTAAAAAGTCAACGTCTCACTTGCGCTTGCTGTCAGTCTCGCGAAAAGGCTTGTGAGTAAAATTCCCTGATTTTGTTCATATCACCTATTGATTCAATCACTTGTCTGCATCGATGGGACTGACCGACAACTTACAGGGTGCTTTGAGATAATTTAGTAGTTGAGCACCTGCAGTTTTCCGATGCAACCGCTTTCAAGTTCCAACTTTCACTTTCTCGAGCTTTCCTCCCCGCCGTAAAGGCTGAAAGTTAATTCTATGAGCGAAAGTGATGGAGAAATCACCACAAATTTGCTGAAGTCGTATCCACAGCTTCCATTTGTAATTTGTCGATCGTTAACTTTCAATCTCAGTGTCTTAAGTGATTCACTTTCCATTGCTTCTTGGAGAAAACAATCTAAAGTGTCGTTATCTCCTTCGCCCCATAAGTTGAGTGTCACATTAAACGTAGTTAAAAACTGAAATCGACGCACAAATCCTGGGATCCCAGATGATATTTTTCCGTAGTTATTAATTGTCAGGGAGAAATCATTTAGTGACTTGTTTACCAAGCCACAGTTTTCCCATTTAAACATCAATGAGCCGAAGTTGTTAATTGTCAAAGTGACATTCTTCAGTGATTTGTTGTCGGCCAAACCAAACCAAATCCGACGTACAAATAACACGTTGTAGTTGATGACTGTTACAAAGAGATTCTCCACTGATGTGTTTCGTACCCAACCAATGTCCAGTTCATCTCCAGATGCCCACGAGTGGCTTTCAATTACCAGAGTGAGATTCTTCAGTGATGTGTTGCGTGCCAAACCATCTCTCAGGCGGCGAAACCATGATGAAGCGCTCGTGATGGCGTCGAGGTTGAATGCCAAACTGAGAGCATTCAGTGTGATGTTACTTGCCAAGACGTGATCAAGACCAACTTCTGATTCACGACTGAAGTAGTAGTCGCTGCTATCAATACTGATTGTAGCGTTGAGACTTTGTTTTCCGGTATTTTTGGCTTCCTTAAAGAGCGCAATGAGTGATTCATGGTCGTCAACAGAGACAAATTCGTCATCACGCGATTCTTCAGAAGGTGCAGGAACGTCACGCACATTATGGGTAACTGCTGGATTCTTGTCTAATTTAAGTTGCTCGAAAAGATTTTTCTCCTCTTTGGTTAACTGTTCCCAAGTGTTGATAGTTAAGGAGGACAGTGTATTTCGTTCGTCAATCCATCTGGCTGTGAAGTTAAGAATGGCATCGGTTAACTTTCCGTGGATGTCCAGTGTCAGGTGAGACACCTGCTTTCGCGATAAGCCTTCGAATAAAGCTTCTGCACCATCACCACCCAATTCACCCCAAACATTTAAAGTGACGTTTTGCTGTGCAAGTAATCCATCTCTTATCTCAAAAGGACAACACTGTGTCACCTGAGCGGCTGTCACTTTGCTGAAGATATTTGGGTAGAGAGAAAATGAAGCGGATGTTTCCCTTCCTAATCGTGAATGAATATTCCTCCCAACCGCCTGCCAATTATCAGGAACCTCTCCACGAAGAGAAACCATCAACTTAGTAAGGGAATTTTTTTCTACGATACCTCGCTCTATTGAATTAGCACCATGAAGACTCAGCTTTCCGTCAACACACAAATCAACGAACTTAACTGCAATTTGACCTGCAAGGCCTGTTGCTATGGCCACAGCAAGCGAGTCTTGCATATCTCCGCAGATATGTATAGAAAGAGAGGACAGAGATTTGTTAGGTAAGAGATTCTCTACAGCTTTTATTGTAGTTTCACTCAATGAACCACGAATCCTGAGACCAACAGATGACAGTGGTGTAACAGCACATAATCCAGCATCAAGGGCCCTGGCCCAGCCGTCGCTCAACCCATCGCAAAGAGGAAACGTCACTTTCTCTAAGGTTTCGTTTGTTTTCAGGAGTTCAGCAACACTCTCCCAATCATCACATTCCTCTAATTCTCCGGATTCATCTGAGATGTCGAGACTTTTTATCTTTGGAAGAGACTGAAATTTTTTCAAATTTCGAAAGAAGTAATCGCAAGGTATTTCAATGTGAACATCAGGTGTCTGAACTTTGGAAAAGCCTGTACATGCCCTTAAAACCTCAACTAGGTTCCAATGATAACGCAATTCGAGATCCGCATCCGGATCATCGATAAACAAGGATAAGTGTACGACCTGTGGAAAAGGTATGAATGAGAACAAAGCATCTGCCATTCGTTCAGAGTTTCCACTTTCACTGAAGCTCTCAGCAAAGAAATTCACTTCTTCTTTACTGCATTCGAGCAAGTCCCGCACACCCTCCAGCTCCTCACCAATCTGTGTGAATAGAATAATTGCCTCCTCACGCAGTATTCCACACACAAATAAAAACACTTGCGGAAATTTCTCGACCACCTTATCAACGTCCACATGCTCAAACACATTAAACTGGTTTCCTCGTAACTTATGCGCAATGTATAACGCAGCCAGATACTCTTGGAACGACTTGTGAAGAAAGAAGTATTCATGTCGTGGCTTCAAACTCTTCAAACTTTCTTCCTTATATACAAGGCCGAGATTACGAATTACCAATTTGTCATCACTTCTTTCAAACACTTTTAATTCTCTTTCTCGAAAACTATGGCGATCACTCAGCAAGCAATTCCAAGCCAATTGTCCGAGAACAAGGAGGTTTGCTTCAAATTGTTTCTCCAAATTCCCGTCTCTTTTACGAGCTTTCACACTGCGTTTTACACAATATCTTCTCAAAAGACACCGGACAATGATTTGATAGAGATCTGTACGGGAAGACGGCAGCTTTCCTTCATGATCTTCATAAACAACGCAAAGGAGAAGTAAATTTAGAGGATTGTTTTGTAGGGCATGCAAGAAAGTGTTTTCTTTTGTTTGCTCAATGAGCCTCTCTCCCTTGGATGGATCAATATTCTTAAAATGCTTCCTGATGTACTCAAAAGAATCTTCTTCAGTGAATCCTTCAATCTGAACACAAATATCAAATGCAAATTGTTTCCTGGCTTCAATTCCTTTTTCTTGTCGAGTTGTGGTTAACACATAGCAAAACGGTAAAATACTTCGTTTGAGAAGTTTGCTCACATGATGCTGTGATTTCTCAGGGAGCTCGTCCAATCCGTCCAAAATGATAAGAATTCTTTCCTGGTTAACAAGGTCCGTGATAAAGTTCAGCAGACCTTCCTTGGTCTTTACCGCGATGTCGTCGGGTAGGAGCTGTTCACTAATGGCTTCCATTATGTCTCCGTCCAAGTCTCTGCATTTGAGCAAGAACACAAGTTTGAAGATAGGGAAGGTAGAAGGCATTGACTCATTCGCCCAGTCATAAGCAAGTTTAAGACAAAGGGTGGTTTTGCCGATTCCCGGACTTCCCTCTGCTAGGGCCATGGAAACGTCGCCTTCACAACTGAAAATGTTACCCAAATCTATTTCCAAGCTTGCAGGGTGAAGAATCCTTTTCGGTCTTGAGACAATTTTTAGTCTAGTGTAGACTTCATCCAGATGTAACTTCATTGCGTTGCTCCAAAGAAGCGGACTGAACTCAGCTCGCCTTTTGTACTCTTGTGTGAGCAATTTCCTGACGACCGCAGTGTCAGCAATGGCAGCTGGAAATAACGCATAACAGGAGCCCATCAGATGGGCACCTGCAAAAAAGTAGTACAGAATTAAACTATTGTTTTGTTGGAGGTTAATAAATGTAACCTCAAGACAGATTTTAATATAAACCGTCACTAAAACATATGCCAACATTTAACTAGACTGCCAGCAGTCCCTTCTTAGTCAGTCGATTCGCCAGCTTTAGTCACGCAAAAACGAGCTCTGTAACTTTCCACACCGTTTTTGTTCCTGGAATGTGAACACACCATTTCCAAGCCAAGTGACTTGTGGCAATTGCAAAATCATTACAGTAACGGGAAATAATATTTTTAGACAACGTTCTGGTAGCCGTCGTCGTCGTCTTGCTTAATTAAGGCTGGTTTTCAGTAGGGACGGAGTCCTAGGAGCGCTTATGACGGCGGGAGTCATAAGCCCGACGGAATCGGAGTCAAACTGAACTAGATTGTCTGAGTCGGAAGCAGAAGCCGAAGAACCCACCAATCACAATGCTTTTCCGCTTCTGCTTCCGACTCCGAAAGTGCAGTTTTCACTGGATCGTAAGCGACGGAGTCATAAGCGGAATCGGTATTCTGCTTCCCACTCCGACAATTTCATTTTCACTAGATCGTATCGCTCTGCTCTTCTGATTACGACTCTGACTCCGTCACTAGTGAAAACCGGCCTTTAAGCTCCCTAATGTTTTAGTTAGTGGAGAGAAACCCCTTTTTGTAAGGTGAATTCTTCTGTCAACGCCTATTAGGGAAGCCACAAAGGTTGCTAGTGAAACTAAATATTATTAAATAACCGGAACGTCAACGGAAATGTCATTCCAAAATAAAACTTAGCGCAGTCGCAAGTATTTCGCGATTATTCTTTCTTGTTTACCTTTACGAGCAAACTGTTATCCAGTAACTGGATGGGTACGAGCGATATTAAAGTCAAAATAGAAAATTGATGGTTCATTGCTGTATGCTCACGTTGTCGTCAAAACCTAAAATTTGGTGATTTCACGTTGTTGTTTTGTGGAGTACGTCAGAGAAATGCACGAAAATTCGTGTTGCACGTGCAGCACGTTTATTTTTCCTTTTTAAACCAATAATATTCTTTCTTCGTGGCATTGCCGTAGCTGTAGCCGTCGTCTTTGCTTAAACTCCATAGTTCTGTTTGGGCGACGGCGACGAAAACGTCACCTCAAAAATATAACGCAGCTATTACAACGGCTCTCGGGATTGGTTCAGGAAACAATGGACACAAAGAACGATAGAAAAGAAACAATGAACCCTAACTCTAAAAACAATAGACTTGCGCCCTAAAGGGATCCAATGAAATTAGAGGTTGTAAAGATCTGCGTCCTATCTCGAAAATTTGGTGACTTCACGTTGTTGTTTTGTGGAGTACGGCAATGAAATGCATGGAAATTCATGCCGCACGTAAATATTCCCACACACGAACGTATGTGGCGTTACTATAGTGTTTATTTTGGTCTTCATTTCTGGTAGCGCTAAAAAAGGCGGAGTAAATTTGTCAAATTATTTGCCAGCTTGTACGTTTCGTTTCCCATTTCAGACCAAGTGGTGTTCTCAAGGGAATTCTCCTTTTGTGTTTTCATAAGTTATTCGTACATAAGCATGCGCATAAGATGACAATTGAAAGAAACTGTCCTGAAGAGTAACATCACCTGGTCTGAAATGGCAAAACAAATCGTACAAGCTAAAGAAGTCAATTAGATTATAACGGAAATTCTGAACAAGGCTAAAGAAACGCCTGCAGTCTCTTCTTCTCGCACTTTCCTCTCGATTGCGGGACTTAAGGACGTTCGCGCTAATTGTTTGTGCGCAACGTAACTGCGCAGGTAACGCGACTGTAATATGTCACGCATTACTTCGAGCATTAGTGAAGTTGAGGTTTTAAAACCTTTGCAGAAACCGTGGACGATAAATCTTGCACAGCGTTGGATGAGAGAAGATCGTGATCAGTCAAAATTGCTTAAAAATATTTAGGAAAGTCAAGTAGACTACTGCACGACTGATGATCGCGTTGTTTTTATCAGTCGTGCACTAGTCTACTTGACTTTCATAAATATTGTTCAAGCATTAGTTATAATAACATGGCGACAAAAACGCAGTGCAAAAAATTCCAGGCTGGCAAAAGAATGGCACATTTATTTCCGAATCATCATGAAACGTTAAAGAGAAGTGAGCGGGAGGATGGAAAAGCTCTTTAAAAGGTAGCTGCTGATCTAGTAGTGGCTGAAAGTTTGGAAAACTCGAGGACCAACCGTGGCGTAAATTTAATGGGGCTGTTTCTTTTTTTAATGTTTTTATTACCCTACGAACTTAAGTTCAAAATGAATGTATGTTTTTGAAGTTCTTATCCTTTACTTTCGTGAAAATAGAGCAGTATTTTCGTCCTCGTCGGCTTGAATAGTGCGGACCTGCGTGGAAAAAACCAGCGATTAAATTTCACAAAAACCACACTCCAGAAGACGAGCATGACGGCAATGGGGAAATATTATACAAAACACTAACCATGAAGATAATGACTGCTTAAAACTTCGTTGCTATGCTCGAGAAAGCTTTGTTTTGGGGTAAAAACCTTTCATCCCTTCAACGATCGATCCTCTCTTGGGTTCCAGTCCTTCCCCGACAGGTCACGCAAAAACGTGACAAACGAAGTTTTCCAAGAGCTTCGTAAAATCACATCGATTTTACTCCCTTGGATCATCGGTGACCCCTATTTTTTTAATCATGAATCACTTACTCTACTTACTATCTACAAAATTAGGTAAAATGAAAAAAATCTCACCGTAAGAAGTTATCTTTTTTTTAAATTTTCTTTCCTCGTGCCATCGAATTCCGGTAGTGGTTGCAACGGATAGAGGTTACGAAAACGCTCGTCCAGTATGAACTCTACTGTTTACGACATCCCTAGCGGCATGAAATTATCTTAAAATCCCACCCCTAAAAACCTATGCACGGAAACCTTCACTCTAACAGTTTATTTTTAGGATTTTCGATGGATGAGCAGATGAGGCTACCTTTCGTTATTATGACAGATATATCGAAAATTAAGGCATTTTCCACTGCTATTTTCCCCGAAACGAAGTCGGTGACCCCCAATTTTTTTCATATTTTTGGAGTAAGTACTTTATGACCTAACGATATGCGAGAAATGAAGAAAATCTCACCGTAGAAAGATTTTGGCGCGAACGTCCTTAAAAGGGACTAAGAAAAAAAGGTGTTCTAAAAGTTTTTCAAAGATATTTGGAAAAACTTGTCTTCAGACAACCACACTTACATTGCTAACTATCTTTTCTCCATTAGAGATGATTAGTTTAGAAATCTGGGAGACACTACTGTCCGACATGCGAACTGTTCACTTCCGCTTGCCGTCCGAGTCTGGAAACGTGGCGTGCTTAATTAAGCTCCATAGTATTTACTTTGCGTTGCGAGAGACCTTGATCTTTAAAATAACGCATTTTCTATAAAGTCACCGTGAAAAACTAAACATGAAGCCTTACCTTCACAGATGTGAAGAGAGGGTGTTTTCTCCAGGTTTTCTGCAGCTTGTCTTCCTGCTACGCCAACTTCGAAGAAAACAATTACAGTTACACAAGATATATGCACACACACACTTATAACAGGGGCGGGGGGCTCCTTTTTTCTTCTATTTACCTGCTTTTTATTGTATTTTTATTTTTGCTGGAACAGCTACTGTTTACCTAACGGGAACATTTTTATTCATGCTTATCACATACGGGGCAAAATTACTGAATTCTGATTGGCTGAGACGGACGGGTTATTTTCTTAATCACGTGGGCACTTTTGGTAATCAAGAGGGCATGATTAATTGATCCTGGTTACTTACAAGCACATTCTTCCAGATTCTGACTCTGATTAAATTGCCTTTTTCCCACATGTGAAAATATACAGTTCAATTAAATTAAGATAAATTTCTGTTGACAGCATCGATTTATTAAATGGAACTTTAAACGCATGAAAATAAGTTGATCGTCATTTGTCGTGGCATTGAACAAACTTTCCTCGATGATTTTGCCCTTTCTGTGATAACCATGTAATCGCAATGTGCCCTTGTGCAATTAAGGATTAATTTCACTTGCATTTTCATCATGATATAACAACACTTGACAGACCATTACCTTTTCCCACTTGATTGCCTATTATTCTATCATTTATTAACAAATAATAAACGCTATACAGGTACCTCTATACACAGGTCTGTCATGTGTATCTACAGTAGTTGCCAAGTGACTGCTTGTCATTGATGAAGCCTCAGAAGCTGGATGGATCTCTGCCATAAGAATAACACGTATGTGTACTGTACAGTTATTTTCTATCGGGAGATTTTTCTCATCGTATTCAAATTTAGATGCTTTTGTCTGAATTAGAATTACCACCTCTTGGTGATGCAACCTTCAATTGCGCACACTATGGTAACCATAATGGATGCATATCATGATGAAGTGTAATACGATCGTCGGGTATGTGTGGATATAATTGATCTTCGTTGGTGTCTTTCGGTTCGGTTTTTGTCACTTCAAATTACGGTGGAATAATGGAGGTTTGCTTTGAAAATTTAAGAAATCAGATTAAAACCGAAAACAGATCAATTTTCTCTTTACATTCCCTAAATATCTTTAAAAAGCATTGACTTGTCTGGACATCGCCGTGCAATTACGATGATCAATACAATGTGGTGTACGTGTAATCGGAGTTCCTAAACAAAGGACACAAACAAAAATGAAAGAAAATCACTACCCATAGACAAGTCACTTCTGAAAATAGTTTTTCACGTTCATTCAACGTCATGGACACCAATTGGCCAGGACGTTCAATATGAATGAGACGTGAAAGACGACTATGCGGTTTGCCGTCCAGCCAAACTCTTAAATTCAGTAGCAGCCGAACAGTTTCCTTGAAACACTACAGCACCGAAAAACCAAACTCCACGCTCCTCTTAGCAGTTGCTGCTGATAGAACGAAACTTCCACCGAAAGTAATTTACTTACGACCGAAGAAAAAGAAGAGATGAAAGAAACGATTGATTCCGACAGCGAAGAAAATGAGCTACAGGGCAACCTGTCCGGAATTAGGGCACCGAATTTGACTGACTCTTTCCGCAATTACTGTGACAAGGAAACTAAAGAGCTTCAAGCGGGGAAACTTCACACCCTACCTACCACCGGTGGAAGATACATTGTGGCTAAATTTTAGCTCCTTAGTGTTGTTTTGCGGTGAGATATTACAGTTTTGCAAAAAGTGTCCGGAAACAGGGCAACTAACTGTATAAGTTGATATCCCACATAGCAAGATTACAAAACAAGCAGCTCCTTTGTATGCCACCAAAAAACTAAAAGTTCACAAGCGAATAACCTTTTCGTTTCTTAGTGTTTTGTTGAGCTCCTATGCAATTGTGTGCAAATTTAGCAATGGACCGAGAAAGACAAATTTTTAGTTTCGGTTAAAAGCTGGATAACCCTTCTTTACTCTGATATTAATCTACGCTAAGCTTGTCTTATTGCCCGTGAAACACGGAAAGATAAAATCTTTCGATCAACCCATTCCCTAATGAACTCGATAGGAGGCCTTACCTCTGCAGGTGTCTGTATCATGCCTTTGTTTCTTTGATGGTGGGGTGTCACTTGGATGTAACGGTCTTTTTCCATTTTTATCTAAGGAACCCAGAGTTAAAATGTGATCAGTGTCAATTAAGCAACTTCCTTTACAAGAGAATCTACACACACAGTGACCATATCCAGGAATGTTAATTATAGATTAGCAATGAACAATAAGACTTCACCTGTGCAATCAATCCCAGCTCGAGTGGGTTCAACATAAGCTTCAGATACCACAGTACTAAGCAAGTATCTCCTTGTCAATGATGAGTCTCGTCCACTTTCCGTTGCATGAGTACTTCCTACCAGACAAATCATCGACAGCATCTTAGTCCGTCATGTACTGTACAAACAATTGCTTAAAAAGATTTGTGCTCAATTAGAATTACTCTTTCTGAGAGTTGATTGGACTAAATCGCTAAATCGTCAATAGAGCCAAATTAGTTACATAGCACACGCATGTCTGCTCCACATGCATGGATGCAAATAAAGCGTTATGAAATGCAGAAACAAGGGCTGAATGCAACTCCACAAACAAATGACTGGCACCATCCCTTGTGTAAGAACTGAGTGATCGTGGCACTTAGAGCTGTGGACAATTTAAGCAATATTATCGCTTTATAGACATCGGAAAAATACATTCATTTCATTCATTGAGTCCTTAATGAGAACAAATAAGCCCAACAAACTGACCTGCTACCAACTGCAAGGCTTCATAGCTCAGTTGGTAGAGCATTACACCAGCATCGTAGTCAGCTCAGTCAGATCCTGTAAGTGTGTTTGCTTAAATCCTGACTGGCAAAATTTTGAGCTTTGACTTTTACCCAAAGGGCGTTTGTAACTTAAAGTGCAAGTTTTATATTTCACGGTCTGCCATTACTCACATTAAAAACTGACCGATTGGACCTGAAAGGGTTTGATCCAGGGAAAAGTGATGTCATTTACTCACTAGATTAAAGCTTCAGCGTGTGAATGCAGCTTATCATAATTCAAATTATATGCAACAAGTGATTTTAAAAGTCAAAAGCCCAAAACTCTCGTGCTGCATATTAATTCTGCAGCGTACACACACATTCCATTTTTAAACAAGTGATCCTTTCATGTCATTTTCTCCTCGATTCAGCTCTTTAAAGATCTTGAAGTTAGTAATGGCAGACCATTAAATAGGATAATTCCAGTTAAAATAAACAGATGTCTCTTTGAAATCAAGGCTGAAGACTTTGGTCGCTTAGTGTTTAGTTAACATAGTTTTGAAATCCAAAGAAAAACAATTGATTTTTTGGTCACAGGGGCACTTTAAATTGTCCAGCTAAGAGTGAGGATCACTCAGTTCTCTCATTCATCTGTAACCTGCATTTCAAATAATTATACATGTACATTCCTTTCATTATCATTCCTTGTGTTTTAAACTGAATGAATGAATTTGCCTTAAGGACCACCCATGTTCACTTACAGCCTTACGAAGATGAACCAAGCAACATGTCATTATTTTCAATTACCAAAAATGCTATCAGACATCCTTTTCACCAGTTCATCACACTGTTCCTTCCAACAGTACTTCTTTGCATATTGTGCACGAAGATCCGCTGTCTCTTCTAGCCGAACATCCCTGCTTTTTTTACGGACACTTTTAATTGCCTTGGCCCATTCAGCAGGATCTTCAGAATTTACTACACAGCTTGAACCATGTGGCACGTTCTGCAGAGCATCTCCAAAACCAGAATTCCCACTAACAAGGATAGGAAGACCTGCGGACAATGCTTCAAGCGCGGCCAAACCAAAACCTTCAGTTCTTGATGGCATTAAACAAAGATCTGCTTCACAAAACAATTTGCCTAGATCCTCTCTGCTTTCCTTAAAGGAGCGAACTGTCAGTTGTCTTTGTGCAATGCCATGTTGACACAACTTCTCTGCTACTTTCTCCGCTTTTCCAAGTGGTGCCCCGGCAAAGATCAGTTTGTAAGATTCTTCATTTAACTCAGAAATGGCTTTGGCTGCGATGTCATATCCCTTTAACTCAAAATCTTCATTGTCACTGCGTCCAAAAACCAAAACACGAAATGTCATTCTTTCTTCAGCTGCTTGCTCTACCCGAGAAAATTCAGACAAAATGCTGGGTGTGAGTACAAATACAGACTGATCCCTCTGGCAGTGACGGAGATAGCAAGAGTACTCATCAGCCAACTTGGGACCAACTGCTACAACTTGGTCTGCCAATTCACACAATTGTACCTCTGCTCTGTGCTTCTTCTCCGATTTTGAAATTGCATTTGCATATCCTTTGAACATTCCTAGCTCTTCAGGGGCTGTATGCACAACCTGAACCCACTTGCATGGTAGTTGCTTCTGAATGAGCTGCACTTGTTGTCCAAGTATTAGCCCATGTCCAATCACATAATCCATCTCGTGGTTTTCTGGTGCAGAAGATAGCCATTCAATGGGTTCATATCCAATCAGCTCTTTCGCTTTTATGAGCTTAACATTGTTTTCCCCTGCAATCCTTACATCTTCGTCACTGCACTGAGGAAGGTACATACTGACTTCCACATTCTGATGTTTTGCCAACTGAATGGCAAGCTCTCTGTTGATTGTTGACAAGCCTCCTTTTGTAGATTTCCATTCACTGCTCAGGAAAGTAACCTTAAGTTTCCTACTTGGTGTTTGGCCTGAGATGCTTTCCTGGGCTTCCTGTGATGCAGAAAATGAGGTGCTGGGAAAGGAGGGATCCTGTAATAAACACAAGATAAAAATAAATTAACTACATAATTCATTAACTGTCCCTTTTTACCTCAGAGATTTTCTTAACTGATTTTCATTAACTCAGTTGATAAGACCATCAGATTTCTGTGCAGTGTACTCAACCATGGATGAAGCACCACTTTTTTAAAGAACAAACACCATTAGCATTGGGGTCAAATTCGGGTTACACCCTTGATCATTTCCAAGGTGGCTAAGTTTAGGTTTATGTTGAAGCCCCTTGTTTATTCCAGGGGTAGGAGATGGGGCTGAGGGGTAAGGGGTGAGTGGTGGGGGTAGGGGGTGTGATTAGGTCTGGGTTAGAGTTAGGGTTGGGGTTACCCCCGCACTCATTCTGTCTGGAAGGTTTGAGAGAACATCGTCCACGAGTCTTAAATGCTTTTGATGAGGGCTACAATGCTGTTGTGCAGTTGCACAGTTGTAACAGAAGGTACATGTACATCAATTATTAATGTCCAAGATTGGAAAACATGTAGCCCTTCTGCTTTTCCCCTCCAGAGTTGACTTTAGAGGCTGGACATTACTGTGAGTTACTGTAAAGACAGGTTAACATGAAGAAATATAAAATTAATGACAGTGTAAAGTGCTGATGGGACAAGAGGACATGGGACAGCAGCTGTTAGTTTTGAATGGTGAGAATTTAGAATGTGTCAAAGTTTGATATATTGGTATCAGTAGCAGTAGTAGAAGTTGTACCGCACATGTACATGTAGGAGTACGAGTAGGAGAAGTACAGATGTACCAGCAGTAGTAAATAGTAGTAGGAGTGGAAATGGTAGTGTTAGTAGTATATTTTGCAGAGGATACGCACTGACTGAGAAAGTTGTTTGCATTAATAAAATGGATGACTTCCCATTTAGAAGCAGAATGCTTGACCTATAGTATGAAGGTTGACTAAGCAAACTGCACTTATCAACATCACATTTGCTTCATTTTCATCCAGCGCAAGAAATAAATATATGAATATTTATGTTGGTGGCCCAGCTGCACTGAAACCATAGCACAAGCACTCTACATTTATATTTTTTAAAGCAACTTCCAGTAATTACCCAGGATGACATTACTGAAATCTTGAGAAGCCTTTACACACAATCTTCAGGATCATCTTTGCACCAATCCATAATCTGTGGATAAGAATAATGAAAACAATAAATTTTTAGCGAATTTCACACGAGTTCATACTTATTTGTTCTTCAATATCATTAATAATGCAGGAGTATTTTACTACTTTATTGGATGTCAGCAATCAATCAGTCATATGCACAGCCAGTATAGGGAGATCGCTGTGGAAAGCCAGATCAAATGCAGAAACAGCAAGAGGCTACAGGTAGCCTACATGTACAAGTACACTTTCTTCGAAGGATGTTTAATTAACTGATTTCCTTCAAAGTTCACAATATTTCAGTGTCTTTTTTACAAATGTATGTTACATTATCTTGCTCAATATCCAGTTCAATCCTGTAATCCCAAGTCCAGAGTCCGTGACTCAACCATAGGGTTAAGTGCGATTGCACATGTAGAAAAGTTGTTTACATTTAAAACGTTGTTAATCAGGCATTGATTCCAATCAAAACTAGTAAACGGTTGCTTTACAAGCTCCTACAGTGGTATTTGAAAATATTTAATACTTTTTCTTAACAATACCGGGAGAATATCAGCCTGGTGAGATGTGTTACTGATACACAAGATAACTGGATATTGCATGCAGCGAAAACACAAAAAACCATTTCCAGTCACACACTCAATTCTTTAAATAAATATTTACCCCCTAGTCTGTCACGTAACATTTTGTGGTCTAGTGGTCAATGAGCGCCTCTGAATGAGGAGATACCAAGTTCAAATCTTACTTATGGGGTACTTTCTCTGAAAAGTCTCTCTACCATGAGAAGTCCCATGAACAAAAGAAAACGCATTCAAAGAAAGTAATAATATTGTAACGTCCCCAAGAATAACAAAATCAAGAAAAATAATGTAATAATTTATTACAGTAGAGGTAATTTTTCTGACCTCTTTTTAGATATCCTTTGGAATTGATGGAGAAACAAGTCTGAGTCAAAGCCAGGATTTGGGTGTTCAATTGTTTGCACATTTTTCACCTACACAGTTTTCTATACATGAGCATTCTCTTTCACAAATGATGTACTACTTATGAAAATTTTTGTCCTTGAGACGAAGTAAACATTATTAATTTTACCCAGCTGTTGACTATCAAAAGAACTTCCTTAATTTTCAATTCTCTAGAGCTGCATTATTATTATTATTATTATTATTATTATTATTATTATTATTATTATTATTGCTACCTTGCAAAGGGGGGAAAAACTTTAAGGACACTTGCCTCCAAATCCAGCCACAGGACCATTTCTGTCAATTCAACAATTTGCCAGACATTCTTTAGGTATAAAACATGAACTGAATATAGACCATACAGGGGACATGGAGAGTGTTACATGTATTCCATATTCACACCTACAGATAAAGTGCCCTGGGCAATTGACGAGTAAAATCATCTGGCATTAGACAGAGTAAACTCTATAAAAGCTTAATTTTTCTGAAGTAACTATTGATCCCTTTATGTTTTTTTGATGAGTCCAAATACAAAAATAATGCAAATTTTAAAAAACACATTCAGCTTCAAAGGAGAACACATGCAGGTTTGGACAATTCATTTGATTACATTTTTTGAAACAAGAAGAATGTGAGCATGAAATTCAACAACGAGACTTTTTCTATTTTGAAAACGTTGAACCTACAAGTCTGAAGAGGTTGATCAAAATTATAGTTTGACATCTGATCAGCACAGAAACACTAAAACAAGGAAGTCTGTTACGCCACAAAATGTAACAAGTAAGGCAAAATGTAATGACTCTTGACGCAAAATGTAACATTAACCCAAATTGTGACAACTTTCGACCCAAAATGTAACAATTTCTTTAAAGCCAATTGTAACAATCTTTTAAAGCAAAATGTAAACAACTTCTTTAACGCGAAATGTAACAACGCAAAGTGTAACAATTCTTTGGATCACGTTTTACCAGTAAAGCATAGGCTGCACCTCTATGAGCTGACAGTGTGCGAGTGGCTATTATTGTTGCAGGTAAAAATGATCTGTTCTCAGGTTGAATTCGTTTTTTACCTACACTGTAGGATAAATTTGTGATGCCCATTTTACCTAGGTTGAATTATGGACTCAACCTAGCTTAAACCCCCCTCTAAAAAGGATTGAAGACACTAACTTTATACCTTCCCTCCTCAAGCTCTGTCTTACGTAAAACGCAACTGTAAACGCGCCTTCAATCACGACAAATCTCAGACTGGGTCCAGAAATTTCAAGCCTGTATAATTTGGGTCAGCCATATATTTATTAGAAAAAACATATCTTTGCATCCCGAAACCAGGCACCAAGCATCTCGTCCCGGTTTCACGTAAACAGGTGCAAAAATTTCATAACGGTACAAGTTCATGCAAGTCTGAGTTTGTCTGGGTCTCATGCAAATACCCCCTAAGTTGCAGGTGACATAAATTACATTGTTGACTGTCACAAAAGGGGGGTCACAGGCACCCCAGGACACCCCATCCTTCCCGGCTACACTCCTGAACTAAACATTTGTTATCAAGGCCACATAACCAAATTATTGTTTGATTGGATCTTCGTGTAAACAAAAAAAAATTATATCAAAACAAATTTCCTGTTTTCCTGCAAATTTCTCGCTCAAGCTATGCCACCCTGTGAGTGAGTGCATACCTCCCAACCCGCAGAGTACAAAAATCTGGAGACTTCTATAATAAATTTTTGCATTGTAAGAATGCCATTTTCAACAATGTCTGATAACCACCACCCCCCCCCCCCCCACCCGAAAATCACCCAAAGGCATTCTGAATGTTCCCAACGTCTCTCCGTTAAAACAGCATTTACCTTCAGTATTGCTATAATTGTTTCCATAACCATGCCAACTTTCTGACATACTGTGCAATTTGGTTGATTTCTGACCAATTACGACAGAGCGGTTTTCAATTGAGTGTCGAAAGTAATTATTAGATAATTGCTTTGGTTTATGATTACTTCACTCATCTTCAAAGTTCTCGCACAATTTTTTCAACCGATCAGAAGTAAAACCAAAACCAATCGTGGCTCGCGTGTGCACATTTTCCCGCGCTGTGTCGGCTATGTGTAATTACTTCGAGTTTTGATTGGTTTACTGGATAGTCTCTGTCCTTTTTGATTGGCCAAAGTAATTACTTTGGTTTTGGTTTTATGACACTCAATTGAAACTCGCTCTACTCATTACACGTACACCAATTGATTACCCCGTTTCACGTTTTCTGATCGAGAACAGCGCAATCCACCTCGTTTCATTTTCCTTTTTGACATCTCGAAAATAACTACATTTAATTTTAAACTTTTTGAAAAAGGCCACAGTACATGTGGGAATTTCCCAGGAGATTTGGTGTTCTAACCGGGAGACTGGGAGATTTGATGAAAAACTTGGAGACTCGCGGGAAAACCAGGAGAGTTGGCAGGTATGTGAGTGATTGTAAGATTCATTTTTCTTTTATTCAGAAGGAGCTTCTGGGCTACAGGGGGTTTGTGTGTTCGATTTTTTTAGGGGGGAGGGGGGAGAGTGCGCAGGTTATTGTGGGGTGGGGTTGGGGGTCCAGATGAAAAAAAATCTTTAGATTTTAGATCTCTGGAGGTTGGCATCTCTGCATCTAACTCTAGAGTACATGCAGTAGCTTCATGTTTTTGATAACTAAAGTAACAATTAACCTACCAGGGCAAATACATGTTGTTTTTGTGGTCTACCATGTAACCAGTTCAGAAATCAGACAAAAACTTACTCAATTCATAGCTTGTCGAATGCATCCCCAATATCTTGCACAGAAACCAGGCAGTCTTTTCAAGAGCAAAAAATCCATTGAACCTATGAAAATGAGTAAATCTAAATGAATTTCCAGTAACACATATAATGCCTGTGATCTAAGATCTTTAGGGACCTTGTATCCAATAATACACTGTATGTACACGCATGAAATATGCATGTCTTTTTGTAATCAAGTGCCCCATGGCACAGAACCAAAGGGTTTCGCCACTTCCTAACGTAACTGATGTCTGACGCTCTCTCTCTTTCTCTCTCTCTCTCTCTCTCTCTCTGTGAAATCCAAAGTCCAGATAGGTGCAACCTAATATCACAGGAAGCCCTGTCACCGCTGGCTGGGCACAGACTATGAGGTAACAGTCCATAAGCAAAAGAGTTCCTTAGACCTCATTTAGAGGAGGGGAGGGGTAAGCAAATAAGAGTTGGCTTTTTCGTGCAGAACAAAGAGTAAAGATTGGTCTTTTCTTAAAAATAAACTATTTTAAAGTTATGGATGGGTGACCTGGCCTATGAATGGCAGCAAGGATGGCAGTGACCTTTTTTTGATACAAACCCCTATATATTCTTTTTATGCGAATGAATACTAGTTAGGATCAGAAAAAACATGACTTAGAGTACAAATACACTGCAGCAGTTTGTGCCCTAAATATATTTCATAATTGTATCTTGTCAGTGGGTCATCAGGAATGTCATAGGTTTTTATACCCAGTTCTGAGGTAAAAACATTAAATTTACCATGACTGTGCCCCTTTAAGTTACAGTGTACATCTTGTTGGCTAGGGATAATATTATAGCCTGCGTAGCTGGCCATATTGTTGGTGCAAGAGGCAAATTAACGAGCGGCAAAGCCACGCAGAGAATAGGCCCATTCTCTATGTGGCCAGCCTACTTCCAGCTACGTTGGCTGGCTACTGGGGACACTACTTGGTTTGCTGACCACCCACCCCACCTTGTATTGAATACCCTTTTTCTTGTATTCTTTCTTTGATTTCGTTAGTTTAGTGTACCAATGAAGATCGGATATAATTGTTTTAAAACTTCTTTTATTCTTTTGCTTGCATGGTCACCATGGGTAGCTTGCTCTTGTTAACTTGGAATTTTTTCTCTTGATGTAATATTTCAAAAACGAGTGAGAGTGTTTTACCGAGGTTTCCAAACACGAGAAAACTTTTAATGTTTTCGAGTGTTTGGAAACCCCGGTAAAACACGAAGCACGAGTTTTTGAAATGGCTTCTCAATCGGCGCCTAATTGCAAACAAAAGAAAACAAAAGAACAAAAGAAAGCAAAAATCACATAAGCATGTGATTTTTGCTTTCTTTTGTTTAATCAGCGCACAGTTTGTGATGATGTTTTTCACAACTGAAGCTTGTTTATTTCAAGTAGCCACAATTTGCATTCAGTGGCGTCCAGCTAGTTCCGAAACATGGACGAGCGAGCCAAAATTCTGTATACTTGACCCGGGAAGCATGTTCAAAGAATATGATGTGCACTGTGTGCAAAGTCTCGAAGAGAAGTTGGAGGACTTGGATAGTCTTTCCCTAAATTATTGGCTCACAAAATTCGTCCAAGAAGTCGCTAATAAGAGCGGTGGTGGGTACATGTATCTGCCTCGTTCCTTGTATGGAATTGTTTGTGGCTTAAAGCGGCACTTGGAGGACGTAAATGGAGGGAATGCTTTGAATCCTTTAGACAGCAGTGATAAAAGGTAAGTTTGGAGAAGTTATATTTTAATCTGGACAGTGTGCTTTATGTGACACAGAAACTTAGAATGTTTACGAAATTTATGATCTACTACTTTTGAGGTTTGCTATTTTTCGTCCATGCTTAGACGCAGAAATGAAAGACGCCACGCACGAAGGTGTTTCTCTTGAAACCACGAAGGAGGAAAAGGAGGCAGTTACGGACGAAGAGGAAGAATTGTTTTGGAGTAAAGGACTGTTAGGCTGTGGAAGAGCTAAGTCTCTTTTAAATACTGTTTATTATTACAATGGAAAAATTTTTAGATTGAGGGGAAGCGAGCACAGGAAATTGAGTTTAAAGAATTTCGAGTTAGGTCCAAACTTTATTAAATTTGAGGAGAATTTGTGCAAAACCTTTCATGGGGGCTTGACTGATCTGAAATATGTTCCAAAGAGAATCAAACATATTTGTCACAATGTCGGGGAAAAACACAATCCTTGTTTGTTAGAAGTATATCGAATGCATATTGGTTTCGTAGAGTGTAAAGCCAAGGAAAGTGATTGTTTTTACTTGAGGGCAGCTAAACATAAGTTTTCCTTTTAGAAAAGTCCAGTAGGAATTAACACACTAAATGCAATCCTGCCAAATATGTGCAAGGAGGCTGGAATTAATCGGAAAAAGGCTCATTGTTTGAGAATTGCCTGCGCGACTAAGTTATTTAATTCAGGCGTTGAAGAAAAACTCATTCGTGAAAGGACCGGACATGGGTGAAATGCCTTGTTAACCTACGAGAAACCTAGTTTAGAGCAAAGTGCTTAAGTGTCGAATCTACTTGGACCTTGTACATCCAGCAGTGTAACAGAAGCTAGTGGTAGTGGTAGTACAGTTAATCTGAAACTTTAGAAATTGTAAACAGTGCACGCAGAATGTTTAATTCAGGAACGTTTTTGAATTGCACTGTAAACGTAAATGTAAACAGCAAACAATAGAAGTAATAAAGTTTTGTTGAAGTTGTGTATTGCTTTTTCTAATTGATTTCCAAACACGCTGTTTTTTATCGCGGTATCAAGGTGCATCCATGTGACCTAAATGCGGTCACGCAATTGGTTTATCACTTGATGACTTATTAATGACTTTGAGAATATTAAATCTTATCCAATCTGTGCTCAATTTCATCGATCAACATTATGGACGAAATGAAAGCAACAAGATAATATCGCTCATGGTAACTCTTAGGTTGCGAGTCAGGTTGTTGAAAATTGAAGAAAATTAATTACATTGCTGAAGTTTAAATTTATCTTACAAATCTGACATGACAACCGTTAGGTAGAAATCTCTACCCTTCACCCTTTACTCTTGATACATCACATCCCCTTTACCCATGACCCTTTACCTGACCCTTACCTGTTACCCTTAACCCCTTGCTGTTACCCTTTACCCGTGGAAAAGGTCTGCCGGAAATAAAAATTGCAGACAATCATCAGCTGTAGTTGATTCCAGTCTCCTACTCTGCTACATTTAATGGCGGCTGCGATTTTTCTGACCTTTTTGCTTTGTTTGTTAGTCCTTTGAGCAATCATCCGGCATTCTGGGATGTATTAAAATTTTGAAAATGCATTTTATGGATGTTTTTTGCTTGAAAAGGCAGTTTCTGTGTTGACACAATCCCTGGCACTGTTCACCATGAAGAGCATCTTGACGACCATTTCACGTCCATAAGATGGAAAGAAAAATATTTACGTGCCAATCTTTATAATCTCCATAATATCAATGACATTAATTGTCAACAAGTCAACCAAGCAAAGAGTGACTGAATTTTAGACGCTTTACACCGTGGTTGACTCGTGATCATTTGAATGTAATGGCCGCACAAAAACCTGGATCATATGGCCCATACGGCCTGGTGCATGCTTTCATTGTTAAACTGTTGGGAAAATTCCCAGTTGAGGGCACGACCAGGAACATGTACTGCCCTGTGCTGAAAACACGTACTGCCCTGTGTAATGCAATTTTAGAGGATTTGGTTGCTTTTAAACATCCAAGTTATTTACAGCCAGAAAAGCAAAATATGTGAACAACATATTAAATAAATTTTTTTCTTACAAATTTTTGTAACTTATTTTGTCCAAACTTCATAGGCTAGGTCGTAGCACTCAGTCTGTGCCAAATATTTTCTTGTCCAGTCCTCTCACTTAGTCATTGTCAACATATAAGTACATAAAATTCACCAAAAACCGCATGATACGCAGGGTAAGAGGTGTTATCAAACAAGGTGACTCGAGTAGCCAGTCAAAGCCTCGATTAGCTGGCCATTTCTGGCTCTAAGAGCCTATTAAAGTACAGTGGCACAGTGGTGAGAGCACTCGCCTCCCACCACTGTGGCCCAGTTTCGATTCCCAGGCTCGGTGTCATGTGTGAGCTGAGTTTGTTGGTTCTCTACTCTGCAACGAGAATTTTTCTCCGAGTAATCTCCTCAAAAACCAACATTTGATTTGATTTGTGTTTATTGTTAATTTCAGTTTACAGTGTCCAATGTTAGTGCTCCAGTGCTAGTACGACTAGACACTCAAATAATTTAAGTTCCTTTCCTTTCCAATTAAAATTTTAGATTTTCTGTGATGTTTGTCTCCATAACAATTTATTTTATCCCTGTTTTCTTGCACAACATGACATCACATAGTATATATAGCGTTAGCGAATCGATTTCCCTGGTATTCTTTTAGCTTGGTTAGGAGGGCATTGTGAATCATTTACCTCAACGCCAGCAGACGCTGTATTTGGATAACTGTTCCTTTGTTAATTTGTTGACACTCAGCGGTGGCTATTACTACAATACTCGTCAAAAATCTTGAAACACTTGTGTCTGTTTCCCCTTCCCAATGTTGATTTGGGTATCACAGTGGTCTCAGTGCTTCAAAACACGCGTGGCTCAACATTGGGGAGGGAGAAGGCACATTTCAGTTGGGAAAATAGTGTCAAGTAGAAATCTCAGGATTTTTCCAGAAATTTCGAGAGAAACGGTGTCTGTTTCAACGATTTGTGACGAGTATTGTAGCTCAGAAATTCCATAACATGTCATTTGCATGTGCGAGTGTCGCGTAAATTACATGCACGATTCATCCCCGTGCAATTTTATTTAGTCGTATGAATTTTCTACAGCACATCACATTCTTTTAAGGACGTCAAACCGAAGGGGGCATTCTGTAAGTAATTCTGGGATGTGAAAATCAGTCTTACCTTCTTGCATACTAATGATTCAAACGACCTTGTAAATTGTCACGCGAAGTTTATCTGGAAGGCCTAGGCGGAAGCTATCGCCGGGGAGGCCTTGAGCGCCAATGAATACTGTACGTAACTCCGAGTCTACATTATCCGAGGAGTTCGTTCCTTAGTACGATGATAACTCAACTTATAATTAAAGGACGGCAAACTGAGGCGATCAGTGTCAAAATCAGAGTGCAGAGCAATTGCAAAGACCAACGTAAATGCAAACACAGTGATGGGAGTAGCAGTCACGTGTTATATGAGTCACGTGGTACCCATGATTGCGACATCTGGAAGGTACTACGTGGTGTAAGCCCGCACAAAACATCCCAAGCGCCTTCTAATCACAGTACAGTATGGGGCCCAGTTCTCAGCCACAAAAAACAGGGTCGTAACGAGGTATATGGGATCAGGGATCAACAGCCTTTTTAGGGGTGGGATCAGGGATCACAGCTCCGGGATCTGGGATCACAACCCGTGATATCGGGATAAGCAGTGTCTTTGTGGAATCAGGGATCAGACTTAACAAATTTTTGCGGGATCAGGGATCAAAATTCCGGGCAAAAATACGGGATCAGTTATGAAAAAATATACCTCGTTACGACCCTGAAAAAACGTAAACTTGTATTTCTTGAATTGGAATAGCTGTAAGGACTTGAAATTTCAAAGACAACTAGCTTCAGCATTCAGTTAACACATGTAAAGCTATCGGCTGCTCAACGCTGTTTTCTCCGGAGTTATAATGAAAATGGAGGCTTCGTTCGTGGGGCCAGTTATCGGCCAGCGAGCCCGGTTCTCGGCCACAAAAGAGTGCGCTCGATTCCTTAGAATAAACAACGCTTTATCACCATTTTTTGTTGTCAAGTCACTAATAAGGCTTGTGTTTGATATTTCGACCAAAAAGTATCCTTAACGAGCTTTGTTTCATGTTAGAAAAGGAAGTTTTTTGCACACCTAATTTTTCTCTTAATTGCTCCATGACAAGCGAGGCTAAAAAAAGAGTTGGGTATTTCAAAACGGGGTCCGGTAAGTCCGAACTCATAGTTTTAATTCATATCTACTGTAAGAACATGCCACCCCATTACAGCTTTACTGTTCGCATCATCACTGGGTGCCCTCACTCCCAAACGCACCCCCGGAGGTGAAACGAGTAGGAGCCATGGCAATACACTGGCCATCACTGCGGTCGGCCTGATAGGTTTTATTTTCGTCCCCAGAGCCCTGCCGTTTCTTTTGGCCACGTGGTCGGACGTGACCAAAAGAAACGAAGGGCTCTTGGGACGAGAATGTACAAGTTATGCCACTTCCTTCCAGTGCCGACTTGAAACGATCCCTCAAAAGCCACGGTGATTGTCATAGCTCAATGACATAACGAAAGGCTTTGAAACTAATTTCTTTTACTAATTACAATTCGAAATAAGACTACTGCCTTGGAAATAACCACTGTAAAAATTGCATCTTTCAAGTAATAACTACAAAAGTTCAATTGATCTCTACAAGTAACCATTGACGAAAGTTACCTTTATGTTTTCCCAGCTAACTTGTTAACATATTAGATTTCTAAGCCATTATGTCTTCAAATTTCTTCGAAGGACTTGAATGAAATTTCTGACGTTGAGTGACCTTGGAACGACTTGGTCAAAATTTGAGAAAACATCCAAGACCAATAAATATTAACGTAAATCACAAGTTGAGACCTTCTTGGCCTGCTTAACCTGCTTTACCTTCTAGGCAAGTAACTTTAAAACGTTAGGAAATAAGAAATCTACATGCGACAACTGCCACTCAATAAAATTGCATAAGAAAGTGTTGGCTTAAATATACAAGGGGGGATACGTGTTGAGATAAACTATTGTTACTTATTGTACCAAATAGAGCTTTGTTTGAAGTCAAAACAAGGATATCTTTTGTTACAGTGGTTGGAACCTCTGAATAGCCAAAAGAACTTTTGGAAACAGATACCTTTCCAAAGTGTCTTTTCTTTTCGTGGTGCTACAAAGATCTACTTTATGTATGGCAACCTAGGACGTGCGGAAAAAATGTTCCTTCAGTAACAGGCAACAACCGTTATGTTACATTTTCAGTAAAAACATGCTTCAAAAATGCAAGAACGAGAGCATACATACGCGCATGATTAATACAACTAGATTGCTTCAATCTGACAGATTAATCATGCGAGGGTTGACAGACAGCTGCATGGCGCATAGGAACTGTCCTTGTTCCTGGGCAGCGGTCTCTCTTGAGGCTTAACCAAACTAATGTAGTTCCACCATTGTGCTACTACGTCACAATTCTGGTTCCCTTGCGTCACTCACAACGCCTGAGCTCCGACACCAAGTTGACCAACACGCTCTATAAAAGGAACTGTAACTGTGGTCGTAGATTACTTGCCACTCTTCCAACAAAGCATACAAGGCTCTGCGAAATTCAGTACTACAATTAAAAAGACAGCTGCTTGCAGGCTTGAATTCGTTTGTGCTATTTTACAACACGTTGTTTGTCTTCCTTGGTTTCCAGATCTTGAGTCATCCTTGATCGCCATGGAAGAATGTTTTACAAACTCCGAGGTCTTCGACAGTCATCTTCAATGACAACCAAACACAAATTCCAACGAACGCATGGGACGGAGTTGTTTCATTCATATTGCGTCTGACGCTTTGACAGAAAGAAAACATCATAGGGGTCACAGCAACCAATTTGTTGATGCGGTAGGTTTTTCAAACTTGAAAACAAATCACCTCTAGAAGAATAAAGATAATTAGTAATTCAAATGTGTTAACATCAAGACAAATTTAAAAGGTCATCGTCTCACTTGCACTTGCTGTCTATCACCCGAAAAGCTTGTGAGTAAATTCCCTGATTTTGCTCATAACACTCATCGATTCAATCTCTTGTCTGCGCGAAAACAATGATCATTGAAGATGTTTGACTTCCTGTTTGATGTACCAGATTAAGATTAAACTAATGTTATTGAGAGTCATGGCATAATTACACAAAATGTTATGCATGCAGAAAGACTACACGAAATCAAGTAACTGATCGGCACAAGTTACTAACGCTAAAGTCCTTATAAGAAACTGGTTAGTTAATTACTGTTTACAGTCACGGGTAAATTACCTGAAAATTTTCTGACTTCAAGAAAATTTTTTCTAAAAACATTTTCCATACATTAGATTACAGTACAAGCCCCAGTTGTTCAAACAATGGATAGCACTATCCGCCGGATAAATCACTATCAACTGGATAACTCAATTAGTTTTGCCAGTGTTTATCCGCTGGATAGTGATTTATCCGGTGGATAGCGCTATCTATCGTTCGAACAACTGGGGCCAGAACATTTATTTCTTACATTCATTCTGCATACATTACATTAAAACGGAAAAGACTCGCTGGAAGAAAGAGTCGGCGCCTTCTTTATACCCAGTTGTTTTAGTCAAGCCGACGATAGCAATGGGAATGAAGTTCACCATTACAAAAACCAGGACATCTTCCAGAACAAAAGAGAAGAAATTTGATGGCGCTTCCCTCTTTTGTCTTCGAATCAGATGATCCGAAAGTGAGACAATTTTCTCCTCGTAAGCGACAATTTGCTATCCTAAGCTAGGAAATTGCAAAATCGCGACAAAAAAACAACAGAGGGACTGACTGGACAACTTATACTCTACTTTAAGAGAATCCGATAGGTGGGTACCTGCAGTGTTCCAAAGCAACCGCTTTTACGTTCCAACTTTCATTCTCTCGAACTTTTTTCCACACTATAGAAGCTGACAGTTACTTCTAAGAGCGAAAGTGATGGAGACGTTACCACATATCTGCTGAAGTCGTATCTACGGCGGCCATTTGTAATTTGTGAATCGTTAACTTTCAATCTCAGTGTCTTAAGTGATTGACTTTTCACTGCTTCCTCCAAAAGACCATATAAAATGTCTTCACCTGGTTTGCCGCACAAGTTGAGTGTCAAATTAAACGTAGTTAAAGACTTAAATTGAAAAAAAAACCCTTTGAAGCAACTACGAGGACGTATATTGCCGTAGTTATTAATTGTCAGAGAGAAATTATTTAGTGAGTTGTTTTCCCAGCTCTTGTCAACTTCCCAGTAAAGCGTTAATTCGCCAAAGTTGTTAATTGTCAAAGTGAGACTCTTCAGAGATTTCTTACGTGCCAATTCTTCGCCTGTAGTGCCTGGACCGCCTGTCCACGAATCCCATACAATTGAGTCGCTGTTAACTGTTAGAAAGAGATTCTCCACTGATGTGCTACGTGCCCAATCAATGCCCAGTTCACCTGCAACTTCGTTAGCGTTGTTTTCCATTACCACAGTGAGATTTTTCAGTGATGTGTTGCGTTCCAAACCACTGCCGAGGCTTTCTCTCCATTTACCGCTCTTCTCCTTGTAGTAGTGAATTGCTAGGGTAAGATTCTTCAGTGATGTGTTGCGTGCCAAACCATCTCCCAGGGGAAGTGCCCATGAATAGCTCATGTCGTCGTCGTCGTCGTCGTCGAATGTCAAACGGAGATCATTCAGTGTGGTGTTGCTTGCCAAGACGTGATCAAGACCATCTTCTGGTTCACGACTGAAGTTTGTATAATTGATATTTAGCGGAGTGGGAGCAATGAATGAGGTATTGCTTGCTGCTCCAACATCCACGCCGTTGCCCAAATCACTGTTCTTCAGAGTTTCCTTTCTTGTCAAATCCAATAAATTACCATTGCACCCTTCAGCGTCATCGTCGTCGTCGTCGCCATCGTCGTCGTCTTCGCCGTCGTCGTCGTCATCGTCGTCGTCGTCTTCGCCGTCGTCGTCTTCGCCGTCGTCGTCTTCGCTATCTTCGTCGTCGTCTTCGTCATCGTCATCGTCCTTGTCTTCGTCGTCGTCTCTCTTAATGCTGATTCTTGCGCTGAGATTCTGTTTTCCGGTATTTTTGGCTTCCTTAAAGAGCGCAATCAGAGATTTAACGTCGTGAATAGAGACAAATTCGTCATCACGCGATTCTTCTGGCGGAGCATGAACGTTTGGTTCACGACTGAAGTTGGAATTGCTTGCTACTCCAGCGTGCACGCCGTTGCCCAAATCACTGTTTTTAAGAATTTCCTTTCCTGGCAAAACATTGCACTCTTCAGCCTCGTCGTCGCTCTCAATACTGATTCTAGCGCTGAGATTATGTTTTTTCCTGGTATTTTTGCCTTCCTTAAAGAGCGCAATGAGAGAATCAAGGTTGTCAATAGAAACAAATTCGTTGTCACGCGATTCTTCTGGAGGAGCAGGAACGTCACGCACATTAAGGGTAACTGCTGGATTCTTGTCTAATTTAAGTTCCTCGAAAAGATTTTTCTCCTTTTTGGTTAACTGTGCCCAAGCGTTGATGGTTAAGGAGGACTGTGTATTTCGTTCCTCAACCCATCTTGCGGTGGTGTTAAGAATGTCATCGGTTAACTTTCCGTGGATGTCTAATGTCAGGTGAGACACATGCTTGCGCGATAAGCCTTCAAATAAAGCTTCTGCACCATCACCACCCAACTCTCCCCAGACATTTAGAGTAACATTTTGTCGTACACGTGAGCCACCCATAATCCCGAAAGGACGAAAATGTGCCACCTGACTGGCTGTCACTTTGCTGAAGGTATTAGGGTGGATTGTAATTAAAGCGGGTGTTTTCTGTCCGAATCGTGAATGCAGATTGTTCCCAAGAGCCTGCCAATTATCAGGAACCTCTCCACGAAGAGAAACAATCAACTTAGTACGGGAATTATTTCCTACGATACCTCGCTCTATTAACTTAGCACCATGAAGACTCAGCTTTCCACTGACACACAAATCAACTTCCTTAACTGCAATTTCACCTGCAAGGCCTCTTGCTAGGACCACAGCAAGCGAGTCTTTCATATCTCCGTAGATATATAAAGAGAGAGAGGACAAAAATTTGTTAAATAAGAGATTCTCTAAAGCTTGTAAAGCAGCTGGACTCAATGAACCATGAATTCTGACACCGACAGTAGACAGTGGTGTATCCGCACATAATCCAGCGTCAAGAGCCTTGGCCCAGCCATCGTCACTCTCATCGAACAAAGCAAATGTCAATTTCTCTAAGGTTTTGTTTGTTCTTAGGTAATCAGCAACAATTTTCCACTCAACTGCAGATGGTAGCGTCAATTCGGACAAAGATGTGAAATTGGAAATTTCTTTAAAAAACTCAGGTTCCCTGAAAATGTACTTGTCTGCAAGGAAGTAAATAGATGTTACATTCGGAATAGACGCAAGCTCCCTAAAAACGGTAAAATCCCAAGACATCGTTATTTTAAGGTGAACTTCAGCTGGTTTAGGAACCTCGGGAATTCCTGTGCACGTACTTAGAAGTCTAACTAAGTCGCCACCAACATAATTGCCGACTTCATTGGGATCTACAAATAACTGTAGGACCCGTGGAAAAGGTATGAATGGAAACAGAGTGTAAGCCATTTGTTCAGGGTTCCCACTTTCACTAAAGCTCTCAAGAAAGAAACGAGTTTCTTCTAAATTGCATTGGAGCCAGTCCCAGTAACTCTTTAGCTCCTCACCAATTTGGGTGAATAGAGTACTTGCGTCCTCAAGCAGTATCCCACACACAAATAAAAACACTTGCGGAAATTTTATGACCAACTGATGAAAGCTTAAGCGCTTAAATACTTTAAACTGGTTTCTTCGCAACTTATGCGCAATATAGAACGCAGCCATGTACTCTTGGAACGACTTGTGAAGAAAGAAGTATTCATGATTTGGTTTCAATCTCTTTAAACTTTCTTCTTTGAATACAAGGCCGAGATAACGAACTACTAATTTGTCATCACTTCTTTCAAACTTTGTTAATTCATCTTCCCGAAAACTATGACGATCATTCAGCAAGCATTCCCAAGCCAGCTCTCCAAGAACAAGGATATTTGCTTCAAATTGCTTTTCCAAATCGCTGTCCTCTTCACAAGCCTTCACACTGTTCTTCTCACAATATCTTCTCAACAGACACCGGACAATGATTTGATAGAGATTAGTACGGGAAGACGGCAGTTTTCCTTCATGATCTTCATAAACAACGCAAAGGAGAAGTAAATTTAGAGGATTTTTTTGCAGGGCATGCAAGAAAGTGTTTTCTTTTGTTTCCTCAATGAGCCTCTCTCCCTTGGATGGATCAATATTCTTAAAATGCTTCCTGATGTACTCAAAAGAATCTTCTTCAGTGAATCCTTCAATCTGAACACAAATATCAAATGCAAATTGTTTCCTGGCTTCAATTCCTTTTTCTTGTCGAGTTGTGGTTAACACATAGCAAAACGGTAAAATACTCCGTTTGAGAAGTTTGCTCACATGATGCTGTGATTTCTCAGGGAGCTCGTCCAATCCGTCCAAAATGATAAGAATTCTTTTCTGGTTAACAAGGTCCGTGATAAAGTTCAGGAGACCTTCCTTGGTCTTTACCGCGATGTCGTCGGGTAGCAGCTGTTCACTAATGGCTTCCATTATGTCTCCGTCCAAGTCTCTGCATTTGAGCAACAACACAAGTTTGAATTTAGGGAAGGTAGAAGGCATTGACTCATTCGCCCAGTCATAAGCAAGTTTAAGACAAAGGGTGGTTTTGCCGATTCCCGGACTTCCCTCTGCTAAGGCCATGGAAACGTCGCCTTCACAACTGAAAATGTTACCCAAATCTATTTCCAAGCTTGCAGGGTGAACAATCCTTTTCGGTCTTGAGACAATTTTTAGTCTAGTGTAGACTTCATCCAGATGTAACTTCATAGCTTTGCTCCAAAGAAGCGGACTGAACTCAGCTCGCCTTTTGTAGTCTTGTGTGAGCAATTTCCTGACGACCGCAGTGTCAGCAATGGCGGCTGGAAATAACGCATAACAGGAGCCCATCAGATGGGCACCTGCAAAAAAGTAGTACAGAATTAAACTATTGTTTTGTTGGAGGTTAATGAATGTAACCTCAAGACAGACTTTAATATAAACCGTCACTAAAACACATGCCAACATTTAACTAGACTGCCAGCAGTCCCTTCTTAGTCAGTCGATTCGCCAGCTTTAGTCACGCAAAAACGAGCTCTGTAACTATCCACACCGTTTTTGTTCCTGGAATGCGAACACACAATTTCCAAGCCACGTGACTTGTGGTAATTGCAAAATCATTACAGTAACGGGAAATAATATTTTTAGACAACGTTCTGGTAGCCGTCGTCGTCGTCTTGCTTAAGTAAGGCTGGTTTTCAGTAGGGACGGAGTCCTAAGAGCGCTTATGACGTAGTAAAAATCAAAGATCGGAGTGGTAAGCGGGAGTCATAAGTCCGACGGAATCGGAGTGAAAACTAGATTGTCTGAGTCGGAAGCAGAAGCCGAAGAACCCACCAATCACAATGCTTTTCCGCTTCTGCTTCCGACTCCGAAAGTACAGTTTTCACTGGATCGTAAGCGACGGAGTCATAAGCGGAATCGGTATTCTGCTTGCCACTCCGACAATTTCATTTTCACTAGATCGTATCGCTCTGCCCTTATGATTACGACTCTGACTCTGTCACTGGTGAAAACCGGCCTTTAAGCTCCCTAATGTTTTAGTTAGTGGAGAGAAACCCCTTTTTTTAAGGTGGATTCTTCTGTCAACGCCTATTGGGGAAGCCACAAAGGTTGCTAGTGAAACTAAATATTAGGGAGCTTAAGCAACGACAACGGCGACGACAACGAGAACGTCACAAATTTGCACATTTAGTAGGCAAAAACAATAGCTTTGCACGCCCTGCACGTGCGTTTTTCACTTTTGT
This sequence comes from Montipora capricornis, assembly GCF_036669925.1. Classification (NCBI taxonomy): domain Eukaryota; kingdom Metazoa; phylum Cnidaria; class Anthozoa; order Scleractinia; family Acroporidae; genus Montipora; species Montipora capricornis. The sequence goes on from NC_090887.1 coordinate 3,239,336, forward strand.
CCATTTCTTTGCCGTCGTCAGCAAAACTACAACGTGAAATAGCCAAATTTGAGGTTTTATGAACAACGTCAGCACTTGAGGATAAACTTTTATTTCCTCCCCTAAATTAACCGCCGTTCCTACCAGTGTCATCTTTGAGGAACTAGCACACCCCTGTCATATTAAAAACGTTGAAATAGTCACGAAGCGATTAAAATAACGCGAATGTATATTTTGAGATGACGTTCTCGTTGCCGTCGCCGTTGTCGTTGCTTAAGCTCCCTATTATTAAACAACCGCAACGTCAACGGAAATGTCATTCCAAAATAAAGCTTAGCGCAGTCGCAAGTATTTTTCGATTATTCCGTCTAGTTTACCTTTACCGGCAAACTGTTATCCAGTAACTGGATGCGTACGAACGGTATTAAAGTCAAAATAGAAAATGGATGGTTCATTGTTGTATGCTCACGTTGTCGTCAAAACCTAAAATTTGGTGATTTCACGCCGTTGTTTTGTGGAGTACGTCAGAGAAATGCACGAAAATTCGTGTTGCACGTGCAGCTCGATTATGTTTCCTTT
>NC_090887.1:3247393-3249893 GCF_036669925.1 Montipora capricornis
CCGGTTCCCGTCCGAGTCTCAAAAACGTGGCGAGCATAATTAAGCTCCATATTATTTCTTTTGCAAAAGACGTTTATCTTCAAAATCACACCTTTTCTATAAGGCCTAAAAATGCCGAGCATAGTGACTTTCCCTGATACTCCAACCTAACTAGATATTGTAACCCTTTATGCCCATTTCTCTCTTTGAAAACTAAACATGAAGACTTGGGGCCTGTTTATATGGTCTCGGTTACCCGAAACAGCCCTCCTCCCGAGACAACTCTACCGAGCGTCTATATTAGAATTGCGTGAGCGAGACAAAGTTAACCCTACTTAATTATGCATATATTTTAAGACGCATCTTCAAAAAATGCGTATCATCATTTGCCTTTCTTTCTTTCTAGTTCGTTTTTATTAAGTATAGTTGCGTTTTCACATTCAGCAAATGGACTGACAATCTTAACGCTGCAATAATATGTAGTTTAAATAAAAGGCTGTTTATGAATCGAGAGTTTCCGTTGACAGCGGTGTGAATTTTGGCGGGAAAAAAACTTTTAATTCGAAACTAAACGCTAAAAACATGTACAAGTTCCCAAATTGCTGCTTCTTTGATTTTTATTTTATGCGTGCGCATTTAAGATTTTGCTGTCTCGTCTCGGGTGGTCGAGGCAAACTGTATACATGCGAAAACGTTGTCTCACCTGCCAGGGTTACCCTACCTGCCGAGGCGATACAACTCGCCTCCCCGAGTTGTCTCGCCCACCCGAGTTGTCTCGACCACCTCACGTAAACGGTTGACATAATTTTTTACACAACTGAGTGGAAAAATATCTCGCCAAGGGTAACTCGGGGGTAGGGTTGTCTCGGGTACCCGAAACCATATAAACAGGCCCTTACCTTCACGGATGTCTGTATCATGTGTTTGTTTCTTGCGAGGTGAGGCAGCATTCTGATGAAAGGGTGTTTTCTCCAGCTTTTCTGCAGCTTGTCTTTCTGGAACGCCTACTTTGAAGAAAACAATTACAATTACACATATGATAGATGCATACATACTTATGATGCGTTACCCTTTCCAGGTGAAACAAATTGCCGTACACAAATTTATGGTTTGGCATAAGCTGCACTATGGAAGCGTGGTGGCAGGTAACCTTTGACGAAATTTAAATGCGCTGTAAATGAATACAAGATGCCACATTTGCGCTCTGGACATCACAATATCACAACACTCGACAGACCATTACCTTTTCCCACTTGATTGCCTATTATTCCATCATTTATTATATAATAACCAAATCAATGCTCGCGCTCTGATTCGTCAATCAGCTATGATTTATTGTCCCACTAAACTCATGGAAAAATCACGCGTCTTCTGAATTATTACCTAAAAGCAATAGAAGACAGGTTTCTATGGTTTATAGCCATGATGAACCACGCGGAATGTTAGTAGAACACGAGAAGAATTCGTAAATCACGAGTATGAACGCTATACAGGTACCTGTATCCAGAGTTTGTGTATCTGCAGTAGTTGCCAAGTGACTTCTTGTCACTGATGAAGCTTCAGTGGCAGGATGGATCTCTGCCAGAAGAATAACACATATGTGTACAGTTATTTTCTTGCAGGAGATTTTTCACATCATATTCAAATTAGATGCCTTTGAAAGAATTAAAATTACCACCTCTTGGTGGGGCTGGACAATCTGCGAACCAGTGAGTCATGCGAGCCATGCAAGTCTCGCGTTTAATTCTAAGGTTCATTTCAAATAGCGCTGATAAACAGTATTTCAGTCTAAGCACCCATTTCAAAATGGTTAGCTTTCAATGGTGAGTCACATGTTGACACGCATGGCTCGCCATGTTGGCTTCCGTGCATGGCTCCGCACAGCCATGGCTCCCATGACTCGTACATTGTCCTGACTCCCTCTCGGTGATGCTACCTTAATTCAATTGTGCACACTATCTAAACCATCATAGATGCAAATCATAATGAAGTGTAATAGGATCGTCGGGTATGTGTACATATAATCGACCTTCGTTGGTGACTTTCGGTTCAATTTTTGTCACTTCAAATTACGGTGCAATAATGGGGGTTTGCTAAGAGATTTTAAGAAATACGATTGAAACCGAAAACAGACCAATTTTCCATTCATTTTTTAAGACTTCACTGTACGAATATCTTTAAAAAAGCATTGACTTGCCTGGACATCGCCCTGCAATTACTATAATAAATACAATACGGAGTAATCGGAGTTGCACAAAAGGACAAAAACAAAAAAGAGAAAGAAAAACACTACCCAATGACAAGTCACTTTTCAAAACAGTTTCTCACGTTCATTCAACATCATCACGGATACCACTTGTCCAGAACGTTCAATATCATTGAATGACACGCCTAAGCGTTTTGAAATGCCATCCATCCAAACACTCGAATTCAGTAGCTGCTTTGAAACACTATAGCACCGATAAACCAAACTCCACACTCCTCTAGCTTAGCAGTTGCTGCTGATAGAACGAAACTTCCG
>NC_090887.1:3254893-3319893 GCF_036669925.1 Montipora capricornis
TTGGTGGGAGGAGAGTGTTCCTGCTCCGTGTTGTTGCCTTCAAGAAGAAGGAGAATTTGTTAAATACAAACACGGGATGACAAATTGAAATCATAATCTACGTCTAGAAAAAGATTCCGTTTCATAACATCGCTGAGGGGCACGCTGTCTGAGGCCTCTGTTTCTTTAGGTTTTCTTCCTCTGTTTTCAATAGGCCTCTTTGGAGTGTCGCCCATTAAATGAAAGGTAAAGGCAGTAGTTTTATTTTTGTTTTCTTTCCGAATAGTTGATTTAGTGCGACACATAAATATTCCCACACACAAACGTATGTGCCGTTGTTTTTGTCTTCTTTTCTTCATTCTCAGTGGCACTCACACACGAGATTTAGGACGATATTCTCAACGCGTCGCTGTTACATAAAAGCCTGCAGTAACTTCTTCTCGCACTCTCCCATCGGCTTTTCTACTCGCTTGCGTGTCTGAGGCTGACTTAGAAGGGACTAACACTTAACGGTTTAAAACTAAGAAAAAGGTGGTTTAAAAGCTCTTTAAAGATATTTGAGAAAACTTTTCTTCTTTACTAAAGATTTTACAAACCAAGTGACCATTGACGATATGCAAAAATAGAAATTATACATTGGCAATGAAGAATAGCACTTTACCTGTGGGTTCTACGGAAGCTTCAGCCGCCATGAGGGTTGGCAATGATGAGTCCTGTTCACTTTCACTGGCATGACGAGTTCCTAGCAGACAAATAATAAACAGCACCTTACAGTCAAACCAAGTGAAGCGTACCCCTCAAAATTTCATTAATGAACTGATTATTTGAAACTTGAACCCGCTAGTCGTTTCAAGAATGCAATAATGAATTGATTATTCGAATATTGAACTCGCTCGTTCGTTCCAAGAATACGGCTAACGGGTTCCGTTTCCGAAAAATCGATTCAGTATTGCATTCTAGAAAAGACTAGTAGGTTTGAAACCTACTAGTCGCAACAGTGAATTGATTTTTCGAAAACGGAAGCCGTTAGCGAATTTAGCCGTATTCTTGGATCGAGCGAGCGAGTTCAATATTCGAATAATCAATTCATTATTGCATTCTTGAAACCACTAGCGGGTTCAAGTTTCAAATAATCACTTCATTAATGCAATCTTGAGGGGTACGCTTCACTTGGTTTGACTGTAAGTAGTCTGACATGCACTGTAAAAAAAAACCATCTGCTTCTACATATTTGTGTGCAATAGACCTTATTCGCCTGTACATTTTGTTTTCCCAATAGACCTTATTGGAGTTGAGCCTGCATGCACATTTTCTTTTGTTTAAAACTACATGCAAAAGAGGCTTAAGTGTCAATTTCGATACAAAATGACCCCTTAGCCTCGTTTATGTGGCAAAACCGCTGATAACTCCGATAAGCTATTCAGATCATACGACGATACTCAGGAGATTTGGTCCTTTGTTTTGTTCACTTAAAAGAGTGTATGCAGACATATTCACGCTTGCATCCAATGTCACTTTTTAATGATAAAGACAAAGGATCAAATCTCTTGAGTATTATCACATGATCTGAATATTGGGAAAACAAAATGTACGAGCAAATAAGGTCCACTGGAACTACTAGTAATCACTGATTATTAAGGCCGAGACAAAGAAGGCGCCAAGTCGCAACGACAAGTTGCTCCGTGTGTACTACTTGCAAAACAAGTCGCTGCGACACGACGCCAGTTCGGTGCACACGCAGTGATCTCGTATGAAGGGGAATGTGAACTAGTTTTCTAATTTAATATGGCGGACCATATGACGCTCTCTCATTGGTTCATTTTTATTTTGTTGCCGGAAGTGTACACACGGCGCGACAACGCTGCTTTCGCTAATTTTGTCGCTGCGATCAATCACACATTCAAAAAAACCGGCCTTGGTGCAAGAGGTCCTGAGTTCGATTCCCGGATCGCGCATCCTTGTTTCGACTTCTTTCCTTCCGTGTAGCTAAGTAGCTTTAAATACCCGTAAAACGGATCACTGAGTAAAATGAGCGCACTGTCAACCTCAGGTTTGTCAGTTATCGACGTTAAATATGGTTGCTTTACTTTGCTTTACTTTAGATATTCGGGAAAAATAATGTAGTGATCAAGTGTTAGTTGGGTAGAGATATACTTGCAAAATTAATAAGAAGGAAATAAACACTTCATTATCGATACAAGTTTTTCTCAAAGCAGAATGAAAACGAACTATAGCTTGCTCTCTAAACAATTTAAATTTCAGGATGCAATTCTGCATTCTGAAGCATGCTCAAAGGTCAGTATACAAGGCAGGGATTGGAATATCATTAGAACACGCGATGCAAGATGTACCTTCTCCCACAGAATTCTCATGGGTTAAAGGACAGAACAACCAGTGGAAACCAGTTTGGATGACCATCCCTAAGGTGTCCACTGTGGGCAGAGAGCTCATCAAGTGCACCTGCAAATTGCGCTGCTCATGCATGCCAATGTGCCAAAGAAATGTTTAAGAGCACGCCATTGTGTAAATGTGACTGCCCAGGGAGCAAATCTTAGAGCGACGGGCATTTCTGAGGGTTTTTGCAACAAGCATAAGCATTTCTAACATGATCAGATTTGATGTACGAAAAGACGTGGTCAATTTGCACGCATTTGTTGTGCTTTTGTGCTATTATGTTATTGGCCGAGCGAAGAATGGGCACTAGTACTGAGACAAGACTTTACAGTGCGACGCGCCTTACCTTGGCCACCTAACAAAGTGTTTTAAAACTTATACGCCAATCAGTGTGTGCGAATTCGATTGACAGTCACCCCTCCTTTCAAAGTTTGCACGGTTGTAAGTTGAACACCGTTGCATGGCTTGTTTGAGTTGACTTAATTACACGTAACTGTCATCAAATATGAAAGTTTGTTGGGTGGCCACGGTAAGGCGCGTCGCACTGTAAATGCAATCTTTAATAAAACAGCAAAGTACATAAAAACAAGTGATAAAATCAAATTAAAATGCAACACTTGCTCAAATCGTGGTAAGATAACTGTCGAAAATCGTACCACAAATATCCCAAATCTTGAATTTTGATCAAAAACTAAAATCTCCTTAAAACGGAAGGCTGAGCAGATTGACACGAGAGCCCCTTCTAATATCATTTGGTAGGGTACAAGCAAATTATATGCCAAATCATAGTTAATCGAGGGACTGGTTATGAAACCTTAGAAGTTTCAAAAGCGAGAACAATGTAGTTGCAATCGATGTTGAATTGACCGTGACCCTGCACAATCTTTTGTTTTCGCTTCGCACGGGTTCGCAAATTGGTTGCGCATAATTTAATCGAAGGATTTGATTGGTTATCCTCTCGAAAAAAGGTGTGTTTTGTGCAGGGTCAAGGCCAAAAATACGGACAAAAACATGAAACAAAGGAACTTGTCCAGTTTCATAACCATCTCCATGCATTAACTATGGCCAAATTTCCTGGTTTTTTATCACTATTATCCCAATCAGGTCATTAAACCACCTCACTACAAGGCATTGCTGTTTGACCACAAATTAAAGCTCAATGACAACCAAGAGTAACTCCATGCCAATTGATTTCCCCAATTGGCCACAGTTGGCAATTAGGGTCCTATAATGGGTGTTTTCCCTTGCATAATCAGGGGCTGTGATTTTTTACCTTAACAATAAAGGGCAAAATTACTGAGTGCTGATTGGCTGAGACAGAGGGCATTTTTTCTTAATCGAGGGCATTTTTGGTAATCAAGAGAGGGCTTGATTATTTGATCCTGATTGGTTAATTTTGCCCTTTATTGATAAACAAGTAATCGCATGAGTCCTCGTACTATTAAGGATTAATTGCACTTGTGTTTTGGAAATTTCCAAAACAATCGTGCAATTAATCCTTAATAGTACTCGGCCTCATGTGATTATCTATACAAAACAAAAGAACTTCACACTTATCTGGACAATTAAAGCAATTGTCTCTTATAGACACAGCCTGAAAAATTCAGGTGGCTTCCACGGGATTCGAACCCATGACATCTGCGATGCCTTGGTTTCTTTCATCAAGTCCTTTCACAGAAACACATTATCCCAACAAACTGGCCTGCTCCCAACTGTGTGGCTTCATAGCTCAGTCAGTTGGTAGAGCATTGCACATTGTTCAAATCTCGTTGGAATCACCTGAATTTTTTCAGGTCTGTTTAAGAGACAATTGCCTAGATTGTCCCGGTAAGTGCAACGATCATTTCTCTATTTTATATATAGCTCACACTTCAAATTGTCACATTTCTTCCACAAAAGAACCTGTTAACAGAACAACGGTTTATTATTTTGGATCACCAGCAAGGCCTCCCTCACAACAATGCTGTTATTTTTTATTCAACTTACCCCAAAAATAACGTTTACAAGCCTTGTACTCCTCTTCAGCAATATGTAAGGTAAGTTTAAGCTCAATCAGGCCACACTCCTCCAGAAGCTCCTCTGTCACCAGAAATTTCTGAGCCACTTCATTCAAATGACCTGTACGATAATCTTTCCACAGCTCCTCAAGGAGCTCCTCAGAGCCAACCTCAACAGTGACTATTAAGCTCCCGGACGTCACATCAAGAACCAGTACTTTACGCACCTCTTTAAGATAAACTATGAAACCATTAAACTGCTCTGGATTTGAGAGGCTAACATGTTGAAGGTACAATTCTGCAATTCTATTTAAAAGGGCTTGCGTAGATTGGCTACATATGTTTCCAATATTTTCTGTTGTCAAACCAGTGTTTGGCACTCTGACTTCCTGAACAACGTCTTGAGGTTCCCGTGGATGCACTTGCATTCCCGTGTCTCTCTGTGCACTGCCTTCAGTGACAGCCTCAACACCAATTTGAATGCGAAGACAAGCTATAAAAAACAAAATAAGGCAAAATTTTAGACCCTAAACCACATTGAAATTATACCCATTAGCGTGTACATTTTTTCCAAAGTAATCCATCTTGTAATCACTAGGACAGAAAGTAACTATGACTAGTACACTCAAATAGATAGTACTAACAAGATCTAATATTTAATATTAATAATTTACAATTATTCGCCAAAGGCGAAGTGATTATCGATGAATATTCACTGAGACGAAGTCGAGGTGAATATTCACCGATAATCATTTCGCCTTCGGCGAATAATTGTTTTAGTATAAATACACAGGTGATTATTTCAAAAAAGAGAGAAAAAAAAAACATTTCAACGCAAAATCATCTTCACTTACGGTGGCAAAACGACTACTGGCAGCCATTTTGTCCGTCGAGGTGATTATCGGCTGCTAATCCGAGAGAGCGAGCCAATGAGAGCGCGTGATTTTGTATAATCACATGTGTATTTATACTAAATTCTCAACTTCCGTTTATGCATTTCTCGTGCTCTGATTGGTTTATTCAATCTCGGTTATCAGCTCATATATCCTAGTTTGACTTTATGTGGCAAATGATTGCGCTAAGCATTGCTTAGCTAAAGTTGGCTATTTACCGTCTCATATCCACGCGTCATCAGTTCAATACGACAAAATTCTTTCCAAATTTGGTCAACAGCAGCTGGTTATGGTGAATGATGCATGCGGTCTTAACCAATCAGAAATGGGCAAATAATTTGAATGAATAATACTTGTTAATTATTAAATCTAAACCTCGGATAATACAATTCTAGTTTTCTCATTAGTTCACTAGATCTCTGTCTCCAGCCATTATACCTGCGTTTGACTTTATATGGAAATGAATGCGGCAAATGTTGCTCAGCATAAAATTTTTGGCGCCCGGAAGTCACATCACTTTCCGGTCGTTTCTTAAACTTAAATAAAATTTAGCAAAACTGAAGGTTGAGATTTCAACAAAACAATTATTCCATTCGTCCTTGTTGGATACGAGATTGGTAATAGCCAACTCGGCGTTACGCGCCTCGTTGGCTATTTACCATCTCGTATCCAATGCAGGCTCATGGAATAATTGTTAATTATACCCATTCTTATTGAAAAAGAAAAGGCCATTGAGCTCTTTAACTTGCAGTGTATCTTATCTATGAGTTAGCCCTATTTGCCTACATCTTCTGTTTATGTACACTAAAATCTAATTCAAAAATGTTTATTTCATATTTTTGGATAGACTTGCAATTGATGCCGGTGTGGCTAGGCATGGCTACGATGGCATGTACATGTGAGGGGCCACGGTTTTTACTCTTAGATTTTTGGGGAGCTGCCAAAAAATTTGTCATCAGATATGAAAGAAGGAAGTTCCAAACTGTAAATAAACACAGTCACAATACTGCAGAGGGACTAAAACACAGGTCAGTGAACATGTCACTGTGCTACAGATAAATAAACAAACCCAAAAATGCTGTTTCAAGTATAGAGGAAATCCTTGGCTTTAATGGTTTTTCATCACTAACATGGCCCCAAACAAAGCGCCTGGGATCCATAAGATACCTATAAGGATAATTAGGGACTGCCTTCAAGCCATTTCGTACCCTCTTACTTCAATAATCAACACCTCTCTCCTTACTGCATGCTTCCCAAACATGTGGAAAATTGCCGAGGTGAAACCAATACCCAAAAGAGGCGATCATAAAATAGCCAATAACAATAGACCTATATCACTTCTCCCTATTCTGTCGAAAGTGTGTGAGAGAGTGGCTCACAATCAGCTTATGGAATACTTAAGTTCTAAAGGCCGCTTATCTACCAAACAAAGTGGTAACTGCACCGAAACCTCTGTGATTCAGACCACCGACATGATATTAAGTGCAATTGATAAAAAGCACATGACGGCGGTAGTTCTGCTTGACATGATTGAGCAAGGCCTTTGACAGTAAAGATCACAACTTGCTGCTTGTCAAGCTGCAAGACGTAGGTGCCTCGCCTTTAGCTTTGCAGTGGTCTCGTAGTTATCTAACCGATCGTTATCAGGTTGTCACGATTGGCACAGCATCATCAGAACGCCTGCAAGTGGCCATTGGAATGCCTCAGGGGAGTATATTAGGACCACACCTCTTAAGCATTTACATGAGCAATTTGCCATCAGCTCCACAACATTGTTCTGTCCAGTGCTATGTCTTTCCGGCTTCAAGACCAATCACGCATAGTAGCACAAATAAATCAAGAGCTTACAAGAATACGTACCTGGTTCTTTGACAACCAGTTACTGTTAAACCCTGACAAGACGAAGCTCCTGTTTGTGGCAGTAAACTTGGAGCTGCTAAGACTCGAAACTTCAAGCTTTTACTTCTTGGAAAACAGCTTGTTCCAGTGGAGACTTTGGTGTTACACTGGATACAACTTTAACTTTTGACGATCATGTCAATGCAACCGTCGCTTCTTGCATGTCACGACTAGGCCAGATAAACCGTGTTAAACACTACTTCGACAACCGCACTTTAATTCCTATTATCCACACGATAGTTTTCAGTTACCTTTTTTATTGCTCTTCAGTCTGGAGCAATACTTCACAATCTAACATCGCCAAACTCCAAGCTGTTCAGAATTTTTTCCTGTAGAATCGTTAGTGGCTCCCATTCTAGCCTCAGGCAACTCAACTGGCTCCCCGTGAAACAACATATGTATTATCACGATTCAATTACGGCGTTTATGGCCTTTTATTAAGCGTTAACCAACTGCCTGGCTCAAGTGGAAGGTGGGTGCCTGGGATACCCAGGGGCTTCCACTGTGGCCAGCCAGCCCTAGATAGAATACTGCCCCCATGGCAAGACAAATCCTCGCAACCCAGCCATGAGCCCCCATTCCAAGCCAAAGGACTCTCCGAGCTGACGCAAGTCAGATTGGAGAGGGAAAGAAGGCCTCAGGGCTGGGGGAAGCCCTAGCCCCGAACTACCAAAGTCCCGAGGCACCCTACAAAAAACAACTAGGAAAGGAGAAAGATACGCAAGAAATACCTGTCAAGTGAGAAGGTTTTCTATCCCCACGATAGTACTGACAGGAATGTTAATATAGATCTGATATGCATCACTGGACCTTCTGCTGAGAGTCTTGATGAGGTGATCTGGTAAGCCACAAGAGGCTGCTGAAGTAGCTGCGCCAATGCGGAAGCTATGATCGATGTAGCAACCAGGGACCCCAGCAGGGGAGAGGATAGATTGAATATTGGATGTCAGCCATGTGCGATGTAGGGGGTGCCATTAGAGAGGAGGAAGAGTGGGCCAGGAGTTGAACCACAGACGTGTAGATACTGGGTAAGGGCGAGTACAGGGCACAGATTACGTTTCCCAGCACCAACGTAGATATAGCAACCTTGGCGAAAGGGGTTCCTCTTAGAGCACTTAATAATTATGAATCCTGAAGCTCCCTGGATTGACTAGGGAATCTGCTTGAACATCGCTGACAACAAGGTGGATGTCCGGATTAAAGGGGGAGTTGACAGTGAACTCACCACTGCATAAGAAACCAAAAAACCCAAGACAGCAGAATGTATGATTGTAGTCAGAGAAGTTCAAGGATAATGTGCATCAGCTCGATTGGTTGGCGCTGACCCCTATTTGAGCCTTGGTGGCCTTTGATACCCCGCAACACACAGTGTAACCGAAGGAAACCAAACCAGCGGAGAAGGCAGACCCTCCTCTATGTGAAGGGACTGGATTGCTGAAAGGTAAACCTTGATGGCCGAATGGTGGAGAGTATCAGCAAGATGACAGCAGAAATGGATGAGCACATGTTCACTGGCTTGAAGAGCTGATCCCGAAGGAGATAGGCTATTGTCCTAAGCACAGAAATCCACGAAGCAGCGTTGGGCAGAAGCATAAACTTTCCTGGCAGAAGGGGCAAGACCCTGAGTCAAGTAGAAGAGGCACTTATCTGACAGGGAAGTTCCAAGTCCGAGAGGAGCTGCTGTAGAACGTGGGTCGGAATGGAGTCTGCATGAGGGGCTAGCCGGCGAAAACGCTGAAACTGAAAGCGAGACAGGGAGTCAGCGATCGGGTTAGACTTCCCTCTACCTGGGGAGGAAGAGAAAGAGAAGGAGTGACGAGATGCCAACAGGCACAGATAGTGAACCAAGGACATGATGGAAGGGGCTCTTGAAATGCCAGACCGCAGAATTTCCACCACTGAGCGGTTATCTGATAGGAAGTTGACCCGTTTGGAGGCCCATAGGGGACCCCAGAGGTAAGCTTCCATAACGATCGGGAAACGTTCCTTGTACTCGATAGACTCAGAGACCTGTGTTGGGAGCAATGCACCTGAAAACCAGTGACCCTGTAAGACTGCTCCGTAACCAAGAGCCTCAGAGGCACCTGAAGAAAACTCGAAGTCGGGGAGTGGAGCTCACTTGGGGTACTGAAGGAAGTTGCAACCATTCCAAGACTGGAAAACCTCCCGCCAACAGGCTAGGACAAGAAAGAACTCCTGATCGGGTGGTGTTGAAAAGCGCATGGCAGGTTGATCATTTGGCGCACGAAAGAGCGACCTTGGGGTACCACCTTGCTGGCAATTGCTGAAGGTGACCTATTAGAGACTCCAGTTCCTTGCGTCTACACCAACGCTTCTGCGACCAGTCCTCCAACAAGGCAGTTATCCTATCAAATTGTCCCGAGGAAGGCCCGCCTGCAGATTCAGAGAGTTCAGTACAATGCCCAAGATGGTGAAGCACATTGACGGACTTTCTGTCTTGTCTGGATGGAGGGGGATGCCAAGCTTGGAAAAACAGTCAATAGACCTGTCGATAGACCTTAACTTAGTGCATTTACTTACATATAATTAACTTTATTGTGTTTTGTTGTTGTTAGTTACATATTTCACTAAAAAGCCCCCTGGGGACATGAAATGAACGTACGTACGTATGTATGTACTCTCCTCTTGTGTAGTCCGGAAGAAATACAAATAAGAGTTGTAGAGAATCATCGAAAATTATGTTCCCCTTTTTCTTACAAAAGAGAAATTAAGCTGTTAATTTACAGCTAAATTTTAGCTTTGTATAATATACGGAATACGCTTTTGCCCAATTTATTCTTATATTTGTAGAATGCAGTTGTTGCAAAATACATGTGTGCCTTTAAAGACCGCCTAACCTTCGGCATCAATTAGAATTTTGGTTTTGGCTATTAGCCAGATACCCTTTGTTCACTCTGATTTTAAGCTAGGCTAAGCTTGTGTAAAAATTGCTCGTTTTTTTTTTCCTTGCTCTTCATCAACCCATTAACCCTTATGAACTAGACATGAGGCCTTACCTATGCAGATGTCTGTATCATGTCCTTGCTTCTTTGATGGTGGGATGACACTTGGATGTAAGGGTCTTTTTCCTTTTTTATCTACAAGGAGGGATTTTACAAACCAAGTGACCATACATCATACGCAGAAATACAAATTATACGTTAGTAATGAAGAAAAGGACTTTACCTGTGGGTTCTACATAACCTTCACACACCACGGTGGTTGGCAAATGACTTCTTGTCAATGGTGACTCCTGTTCACCTTCTGTTGCTTGATGAGTTCCTACCAGAAAAATAATAAACAGTACCTTACTCTGTCATGAACTGTAAAAAACATCTGCTTATACAGATCAGAATTAATTCTCTCGGATATGACACGACTAAATCACCGATGGAGCCAAATTGTACACACACACCCCTCCCCCACGTCAATGCAAATGTAGAGTTATGAAATACAGCAACAAGGGCTGGATTAAACAAAGACATAAAAATTAACACAGAATTAATTGTAATTTCCCTACAAGGGACGATTAATTTTGATCATTACAATAGAATATTGCAGTTATTTGTGACTTGCTTGTTGTTGCTGCAATCCTTGTTTTAAAGCTGAGAGAGCTGATCCCTATGAAGTTTCAAAACAAGTCTAAGCCCATTGGCTGTAGATTTTTCTCTGTGTAACGCCAGACAATTTTTACTCATCATTGGGGGCCAGTGCAGGAGTCAATGGGTTCATTTTCTTGAACAAAAAAAAAACTTTGTCTATTTCACTCTAGGAACCATTCCCGGTCACTTATACAACCTTTCAGAAATGTACTAAGTAACAAGTCATTTCACTTACCAAAAATGCTATCAAGCATCCTTCCCACAAGTTCACCACACTGTTTCTCCCAACTGTACTCCTCAGCATAATCAAGGCAAACATTCTTCGTCTCTTTCAGTCGAATATCCCTCCTCTTTTTACAGACAATTTTAATTGCCCTGGCCCATTCTTTAGGATCTTCAGAATTTACTACACAACTTGAACCGTGTGGCACATTCTGCAGAGCATCTCCAAAACCAGAATTACCACTAACAAGAATAGGAAGACCTGCAGATAATGCTTCAAGTGCAGCTAAACCAAAACCTTCAGTTCTTGATGGCATTATGAACAGATCTACTTCACAAAACAATCTGACTAGATCCTCTCTGCTTTCCTTGAAAGAGCGTACTGTCAGTTGTCTTCGTGCAATGCCATGCTGACACAACTTTTCAGCTACTTCCTCCTCTCCTCCAAGTGGTGCACCAACAAAGATCAGTTGGTAAGATTCTTCATTCAACTCAGAAATGGCTTTGGCTGCAATGTCATAACCCTTTAACTCAAAATCTTCAGTGTCACCACGCCCAAAAACCAATACAAGGAATGTCTTTCTTTCTTTAGCTGCTTGCTTTACCAGAGAAAATTCAGAAAAAATGCTGGGTGTGACTTGAAATACAGACTGGTCTCTCTGGCAGTGACGGAGATAACGTGAGTACTCATCAGCCAACCTGGGACCAATTGCTACAACCTCATCTGCCAACTCACACAACTCTATTTCTGCCTTGTGCTTTTCCTCTGCTTTGGAAATTGCATTTGCATATATTTTGAACTTTCCTAGGTCTTCAGGGGCTGTATGCACAACCTGAACCCACTTACATTTTAGGTACCTCTGAATGAGTTGCACTTGTCGTCCAAGTTTTAGCCCATGTCCAATCACATAATCAATTTTGTGGTTTTCTGGTGCACATGACAGCCATTCAATGGGTTCATATCCTACCAATTTTTTTGCCTGTATGAGCTTAACATTGTTTTTCCCTGCAATCCTCTCATCTTCTTCACTGCACTCAGGAAGGTACATACTGACTTCCACATTCTGATGTTTTGCCAACTGAATGGCAAGCTCTCTGTTGATGGTCGACAAGCCTCCTTTTGTAGATTTCCATTCACTGCTCAAAAGAGTAACCTTAAGTTTTCTACTTGGTGCTTCCAGGCCTGTTCTGCTTCCATGAACTTCCTGTAATTCACAAGATGAGGTGCTAGGAATGGAGGGATTCTGCAAGATACACAATATAAATTTAAATATTAACTACATAATACATTAGTGCCACTCTTTACCTCACAGCTTTTCTTAACTGATTTTAATTAAGTAACTCAATTGATAAGATCGACCGTCAGATTCCTGTGATGTTTACTCAACCATGGATGCAGCACCACATTTTTTTAGTAACAACCCTAACTCTAACCCTAATCCAGACCTAGGCCTACAATCTTGGACAAAATAAAATGAAATTTGTCCCACACCCCATCTCCCAAAATCAATCATGATGAATCCATGTGCAAGTCGAAGCCCACCATTTTTCATCATTAAAATTGGGGGGAGGGGTGGTCTTCATTTCCATTTGAAATATGATTGTAATCACCTCCCCCACCACTCACCCCTATAACAGACATGGTGTTTCCACATAAAGCAAAATTTTGCATCCTGGGAAATGTTCAGGGGTGCAACCTGAACTTAACCCCATTGGCAATGGTGTATGGAGTCCCCCGGGACTCCAACCCCAAGCAACATCCTGCACTAGAGCTACAAATTACGCAAAGACAACTTGCATCTCCTGGAAAACAAAATGCAGCTCAGTTGACAGTTATGGAATCACCCTCATCCGTCATGCCGTGTGGAATGTTTGACAGAAAATCTTCCAAGAGTCTTTTAAATGTTTTTGATGAGGGCTCAGTGCTGGTCAACAAGAGTTATATCAGAAGGTACAGTTGTACATGTTTTATTAATATTCAAGCTTGAAAACATTATTGTAGCCCTTCTCCTTCCACCCTCCATAGTTGAGTTCAGAGGCAGCACAATTACTGTGAGTTATACCGTAAAGACAGGTTAACATGAATAATATAAATTTAAGTGGTGATGGGACGAGAGGAAATGAGACAGCTGTTGCTTTTGAATGCTCAGGGGGCAAATTAATATGTATTTGCCCCCTGGGCATCCCATAGTAAGTAGTTGAAACAATAGAAATCAAAATGGCTGCCGTATCTGCAACAAGGTCTATTTGACACAGTGGTTTATTCCATAAATGTCAACTGAGCTGCATTTTGTTTTCCAGGAGATTAAAGTTGTAGACCTTTGCGTCATATGTAGCTCTAATCGTGGACGAAATTGTCTTAGTATCATAAATCATTATAGTGCCATGCTAGATGTCATAAGTAAATAACTCCCTGAGAGGACATACATGTAGAACTTTACTACTGTAAAATACTAAACCAAGAAAGACTGAAGAAAATAAAAGAGAACCGAGAAACAATGAACACCTGTCAGATTGTTTCCGGACTGTCAGATTGTTTCCGGACTCTAAATTTTTCGTTTATTACACAAGTTTGACCGTCAAAGTTGTGTATTAAACAACTTTGACGGTCTAACTTGTGTAATACACAACTTTGACGGTCAAACTTGTGTATTACACAACTTTGACCGTCACTTTTGGCGGTCAAAGTTGTGTAATACACAAGTTTGACCGTCAAAGTTGTGTATTACACAAGTTTGACCGTCAAAGTTGTTTAATAAACAACTTTGACACATGAGCTCACGGCGACAATTTTTGGACGCCGCCATTGCGAAAAAAAATATTGAGGTGAAAAACAAACTCGCAGTTTGCTCTATCTAACAGAAAATGCTTTTGCAGGACTTTCCTTTGCCTGGTCTATTCGACCCGACATGGATAAGGCATTAACTTTTCATTTTTGAGGAGATAATCCGCTCTGAGTCATCCGTCCAGTCGGAGTGTTAGTCATTCCGACGATCCCAGCTTTAAGGCAAGTGCGTAAATTCCTCAAATAACAACGTCAAAAGCGAAAAAAAAGATCAGCAACAACTGATGTACGGATGCAACAGAAAACGTGAGCGTCAAAGGATGTCAGCTAATTTGCGAAAACTACCTCGTTCCGTGCAAAAAAAAAAAAAAGAAACGAACAAACAGCGAGTTACATATCTACATGTAGTTGCTTTTGAAGTCAACGCTCGACAAAATCATTTTCGTATAAGACCTTTCGTAATGAAAGGGACCATCTAAACAGCAACATTATTTTTAAAATAACTTGTTTTTTATTCGCTACAGCAAACTACAGCGACACTACATACACTAGGGAGTCGTTGTTCGTTTTCGGTCAGTTCAGACCATCCGTAAAAAATGAAGCTGTCAATCACAGATTTGTTTACAAAGAGAGAGCTCGGAGTTCGTGCAAATCTTTCCAAACTTTTAAGTATGCGATCAAATGAGAAAAGTTTTGCTTAAACAAAAAAAGCCAATTGCTTAAAGAAGTAAGATCATATAATTGAGATAACGGTGTAAAAGGTGGTAATTAAAAACGAACGCGGTGAGCAAAGTGAATTCAGTGAATTCGACTCTGAATTCGTCTTTTTGACAGCAGAATTGAAGACGAGTGTAAACTTTTGAGTGATAAACATGAAAGGAAAATTTTGGCAAGAAACTTTAGCCTCGGTTTGTTTCTGTGTGTCTTTTTTTTTTTTTCAATTGAAGGAACATTTACGCTTATTTTAGCTTTACTCTAATACAAGCAATCAGCTCATCCAATTTACTGCGGCTAAAATTTTATTTTTAGTCGCAAGTTAGTCATGGAATATACGCATCAAGGATCGCATAGGCAGCATTAAATTTTACTTTTTGGCGTGGATAGAAAAAGGCATAGCGTAGCCAAATAAGTAACGGTCGTATCAATAAAAGAGAGGAGTTTCAGTAAAAAAAACGAAGCGAAGACGAGTGCAGGGCCCATACGCACTAGGCTGAAGGAATTTGTTTGGCTCAACAAAAATTGTCTCCGCTAAATTTTCAATTTGCTAATCGTGGCCACACTTGAAAACGCTCTCTTTATGTTGTAAAATATGTATAATTGACACTCCTAACAAAAATTTGAAGTTTGATAAGGCTTGACAAAATTTGGTGAGAAAAAAAATCACTGTGCACACTCGTAGGACTGAAATGATGACAGATTTTTTCGCAAAATAAGCAAACATTTGCCCACTGCGTACGAGCTCAAAACCAGTCGCATCGCAGTATCTGGGCGACCAACAGTCTCTCGTGATTTAAAAGCTCCATCGGAGATCAGTTAATGAGCCTTTTACTGAAATTAAAATACAATCGTTCAGTTCAGGCGGACAAAATGCGTTGCAAGAGCCCCAGGTATAATCGTATACGATACGTTAAGAGTTGTCTCACCGCAACAGCCGTTACTTTATTGCCAAACTACCCTAAATGTATTATAGGGCATAAGCACGATAGCTACTGATGGATTCATTCATTTTCTTCAATACTGAGATTTGGGCAGTTTCGATAGTGAGTAGACAGGCCGACTTTAGCGCCAAAAACTAGGACCTCATTATATATGGCGATGTTTTTACGCGGGAAAAATGTTGATCTTACTTATGCTTCTAGCGGTAAATTAAGGGAAATACCGAAGAAAAAAGGTTTTGCCGGATCCTCTGGGTTTGAGGCAATAAACAGTTGTTTACCCAAAAAGGATCTCACCTCTGACCAGCTTCACATCATCAGAGGCATCATGCGGTACTTGATTTCGATTGCAGCTGTATGAACGACAAACCTCGCCAATTTGACTTGAAGGTTATGCATCTTTTTTTGGGGAGCTTCGCAAGTTGATCTCACACAAGGATCAACGAGTAAAGCGCTATCACTTTCTTAAGTGGGAAATGAGCTCAAGCCCAGCAAAAACTAGCGAACCAAGCGGGCCTTTGCAAGGAACTATTGCCAGATCTTGATTGACAAGTCGGGTAACATCAGTCACGTGATTCGAAGTTTCCGGATATTTTAGATATTAAGAAGTAAACGCTTGAGGCGGGGGGGTAATTGATTTAAGAAAGAAAAGTTTGTAGCTTTAAAAAAAAAATTCTTCGACATTCCTTCGAGAAAAGCTTTAAGAATATATCTGGGTATTTTCATTTTCATTCTCTAAAATCCCTCAAAGACCCTTCTGAACACCCCTCAACACCCCCAAAAAACCATGCAACTCCAAACGTTCCACTAACCCTTCCCCTTTCCTCCTCCAAACCAGCTCGGGAATGATAGAAAACAAAAGCATTTCTCGAAGGAATGTCGAAGAATTTTTTTTTTAAAGCTACAAACTTTTCTTTTTTAAATCAATTACCCCCCCGCCTGAAGCGTTTACTTCTTAATATCTAAAATATCCGGAAACTTCGAATCACGTGACTGATGTTACCCGACTTGTCAATCAAGATCTGGCAATAGTTCCTTGCAAAGGCCCGCTTGGTTCGCTAGTTTTTGCTGGGCTTGAGCTCATTTCCCACTTAAGAAAGTGATAGCGCTTTACTCGTTGATCCTTGTGTGAGATCAACTTGCGAAGCTCCCCAAAAAAAGATGCATAACCTTCAAGTCAAATTGGCGAGGTTTGTCGTTCATACAGCTGCAATCGAAATCAAGTACCGCATGATGCCTGTGATGATGTGAAGCTGGTCAGAGGTGAGATCCTTTTTAGGTAAACAACTGTTTATTGCCTCAAACCCAGAGGATCCGGCAAATCCTTTTTTCTTCGGTATTTCCCTTAATTTACCGCTAGAAGCATAAGTAAGATCAACATTTTTCCCGCGTAAAAACATCGCCATATATAATGAGGTCGTAGTTTTTGGCGCTAAAGTCGGCCTGTCTACTCACTATCGAAACTGCCCAAATCTCAGTATTGAAGAAAATGAATGAATCCATCAGTAGCTATCGTGCTTATGCCCTATAATACATTTAGGGTAGTTTGGCAATAAAGTAACGGCTGTTGCGGTGAGACAACTCTTAACGTATGGTGTACGATTATACCTGGGGCTCTTGCAACGCATTTTGTCCGCCTGAACTGAACGATTGTATTTTAATTTCAGTAAAAGGCTCATTAACTGATCTCCGATGGAGCTTTTAAATCACGAGAGACTGTTGGTCGCCCAGATACTGCGATGCGACTGGTTTTGAGCTCGTACGCAGTGGGCAAATGTTTGCTTATTTTGCGAAAAAATCTGTCATCATTTCAGTCCTACGAGTGTGCACAGTGATTTTTTTTCTCACCAAATTTTGTCAAGCCTTATCAAACTTCAAATTTTTGTTAGGAGTGTCAATTATACATATTTTACAACATAAAGAGAGCGTTTTCAAGTGTGGCCACGATTAGCAAATTGAAAATTTAGCGGAGACAATTTTTGTTGAGCCAAACAAATTTCTTCAGCCTAGTGCGTATGGGCCCTGCACTCGTCTTCGCTTCGATTTTTTTACTGAAACTCCTCCCTTTTATTGATACGACCGTTACTTATTTGGCTACGCTATGCCTTTTTCTATCCACGCCAAAAAGTAAAATTTAATGCTGCCTATGCGATCCTTGATGCGTATATTCCATGACTAACTTGCGACCGCTAAAAATAAAATTTTAGCCGCAGTAAATTGGATGAGCTGATTGCTTGTATTAGAGTAAAGCTAAAATAAGCGTAAATGTTCCTTCAATTGAAAAAAAAGAAAAAAGACACACAGAAACAAACCGAGGCTAAAGTTTCTTGCCAAAATTTTCCTTTCATGTTTATCACTCAAAAGTTTACACTCGTCTTCAATTCTGCTGTCAAAAAGACGAATTCAGAGTCGATTTCACTGAATTTACTTTGCTCACCGCGTTCGTTTTTAATTACCACCTTTTTCACACCGTTATCTCAATTATATGATCTTACTTCTTTAAGCAATTGGCTTTTTTTGTTTAAGCAAAACTTTTCTCATTTGATCGCATACTTAAAAGTTTGGAAAGATTTGCACGAACTCCGAGCTCTCTCTTTGTAAACAAATCTGTGATTGACAGCTTCATTTTTTACGGATGGTCTGAACTGACCGAAAACGAACAACGACTCCCTAGTGTATGTAGTGTCGCTGTAGTTTGCTGCAGCGAATAAAAAACAAGTTATTTTAAAAATAATGTTGCTGTTTAGATGGTCCCTTTCATTACGAAAGGTCTTATACGAAAATGATTTTGTCGAGCGTTGACTTCAAAATTTGCATGTTTTGTTTTGTCTCACGCTCGCCTGCGAGCAACTACATGTAGATATGTAACTCGCTGTTTGTTCGTTTCTTTTTTTTTTTTTTGCACGGAACGAGGTAGTTTTCGCAAATTAGCTGACATCCTTTGACGCTCACGTTTTCTGTTGCATCCGTACATCAGTTGTTGTTGATCTTTTTTTTCGCTTTTGACGTTGTTATTTGAGGAATTTACGCACTTGCCTTAAAGCTGGGATCGTCGGAATGACTAACACTCCGACTGGACGGATGACTCAGAGCGGATTATCTCCTCAAAAATGAAAAGTTAATGCCTTATCCATGCCGGGTCGAATAGACCAGGCAAAGGAAAGTCCTGCAAAAGCATTTTCTGTTAGATAGAGCAAACTGCGAGTTTGTTTTTCACCTCAATATTTTTTTTCGCAATGGCGGCGTCCAAAAATTGTCGCCGTGAGCTCATGTGTCAAAGTTGTTTATTAAACAACTTTGACGGTCAAACTTGTGTAATACACAACTTTGACGGTCAAACTTGTGTATTACACAACTTTGACCGCCAAAAGTGACGGTCAAAGTTGTGTAATACACAAGTTTGACCGTCAAAGTTGTGTATTACACAAGTTAGACCGTCAAAGTTGTTTAATACACAACTTTGACGGTCAAACTTGTGTAATAAACGAAAAATTTAGAGTCCGGAAACAATCTGACAGTCCGGAAACAATCTGACAGGTGTTAATGGCTCCAAGTTAACATGAGTTCGCTTTAACTTCTTTTTCACGGCACGTTTAAGTGTGTACTCTGAGCATCTGACAGCTTTCCAAGACAAATGTTCACTGAAGTTAAGCCCTATCTGGCGGTGTAAGTAAATGTATCTGGATGGGAGACCTCAAAATGTACGACTTGCTGTCAGAGACATAGGAGTGAAAATTCTCTTTTAAGGCTAAAAAAAAAAAGCAACTTAAGCAAGGCACAGATTTTGTTAACAGACTTCACTGATTAGAGTGAAATGTGAAGTGCTAGTTTTCTACCCCATATGAACCATGTGAGCGTTAGCCCTACTAATGGAAATGGGCCCACACAAGGACAGAGAAAAACTCTGACTGGGGTGGGAATTGAACCCACGATCTTTGAGTTAGATCACCGCTGCTCTACGACTGAGCTACAAGGTCAGACAGGAGCAGGCCATGGGAACTGAAGGTGTTAAAGTCACGGCAATGAACATGTACAAGTATAAGATAGGATTACGTTTTTGCAAACGTTGGCCGTGTAGCACTTATATGTGAACAGACTTAACTGATTAGAGTGAAATGCCTGCTTTATGCAAAACAAATATTAAATAATTAATATTGATGCAAAAGTAAATAATACACAGTTTCTAGGAAGAGCAGAAGGAAGTTTTGAGTAAGTGTTGATCGAGAATAACAAATATAATAATATAATAATTGCAATCAGCAACAAAAATTTGCGACAAGGAAACAACATAAATTTTGTGGCGTGATATATATAAAGTTACCATCAGTGAAAAACATTTTGGGAGATTTGCTACGTTTAATTTTTCTATTGTACTTTTGGGTGCACAAGTAAAGTGACATCAATTTCGACGGCCTGTGAACTCACGAAACAAAGGATACATGTACCTCTATGACAAAAATTAATGATGGCAAGACACTAGGCTCTTGTCTTTCTAGGCTTGTTTCTTTTTTCTTTCAAGTGTCATTAAGTTCAACAAGAACTGTACGAATTGAATTCAATACAAAGATCAAAATCATCTAACTCCTGAGGTTGACCATTGTTTCTGCAGGTTTCTGCGAAGTCAAAAATTCACTCTCCAAGACGAGGTTCTTATCAGTGCTCAAGAACGTAATTCCATCGTTTTGGAAATAGTAGCTGCTTTATTATCCCTCAGCACAAGCAATAAATACATGAATACTTATGTGAGTGGCCCAGCTACACTTAAACCATAGCACAAACACTCTAAATATTTAAAGAAACTTGCAGTAATTACCCAGGTTGACATTATTGAAATCTTGAGAAGCCTTTACAAACAATCTTCAGGATCACCTTTGCAACAATCCATAATCTGTGGATAAGTATAATGAAACTAATTTAATGAATTTCACATGAGTTCATATTAATTATTTTGTTCTTCAATACCATTCAAGAGTATTTTACTTTTGTTTTATTGGATGTCAGAAATCAATCAGTCATAATGTATAGCCGGTATAGGGAGATTACTCAGAAAAGGATGAAATTGGGTTTTCTCTGCAATCACTGTTTCCCTACTAGCAGAGTTCTCTTTTTTAGCGGTAGCTGGGCTGACGAGTGCGGGAAAATAGTCCTCTGCCATGGGTTGAAACTCACTATGTTGAACATGCTTGGCAGTTACTTAGTGAACAAATCCTCGCATGATGCATGATACAATGTACTTCACATGTTGTGCGGGCTCACTTAACAACAGTGGAATTACTGTAAAAGAATGCAAGAGACACAGTGGGCTCAAGTCACAGTCAGCAAACATATCATACGGCATGCGTTTTTGGCAGGTATATTTTGCAGGTTGCAGGTTGAAATTTACCGTGACTGTTACAAATGTACATGAATAGCTAACCTTAGGCCTAATTAGGCCTAAAAACGTTTCTTTAGGCCTAATTAGGCCTAAGGTTAGCTATTCATGTAACAGTCACAGTAAATTTCAACCTGTACCCTGCAAAATATACGGTACCTGCCGATGCGTTTTCAACAATGCTTTCCAAGGTCGTGGACAGTGGTTGAATCAAAGTGAGGTTCGACCTACGGCAGAGGTCTCTTTTCCCACACTCATCAGCCTACCGAATGCAAAAATGAGGAAATCCAGAATATTCCAGATCAAATACAGAAACAGCAAAAGGCTATGAGTACCCTACACTTTGTTTAAAGGATTTTTAGCGGATGTTCTTTTAGGTTCACAATATTTCAGTGTCTTTCTTATGTTACAATATCTTGCTCAATATTCAGTTCAATCCCGGATTGAACTGAATATTGAGCAAGATATTCCTAGGTCAAAAAGTCCACATTCCATGTCTCAACCATAGGGGTTAAGTGCACATTTAAAACTGTTGTTAACAGCATTCATTCCAGTCCAAATCATCAATAAACAGAACGCTTAACACGTTTCTACGATGGCATTTAAAATATTTAATACATTTTTCTTAATAATACCCGGCGGGGAAAATATTAACCCGGTAAGATGTGTTACCGAGTCATGACACAATTTCCGGTCACGCACACAATTCTTTAATAAATATTTACTCCCCTAGTCTGTCACGCAGCATTTTGTGGTCCGGAATTAAGAGATTAAAAAAACATATATATATTTCTTACCAAAATATAGATTTCAAGTCATACTATCATGACAATAACTCAAAAAAAAAATTGTTCCGGGACAGATTTTGTAGGCGGAGCTTCAGCGTTTTAACTTGTTTATTCTGGCATGGAACTTCAGCACGAGTCTGCCATTGCTGGCAGCAACTCTCTCTAGCTCTCTTAAAAACTGGCGTTTATATATGCTCTTGCTTAGCTATGATTTGTCAGAGAGCTTGAAGAGTTATACAAACGTGATCCTAACACTCACAGTAACAAAGGCGGAAAAGCTTGTGGTAAATACTTGTGGTACATACATGTACTAGTACTTCAGCCTACTTGTAGCCAATTTTTAGTTAATTAAATTGTTGGATAAACAGTACTGATAGCAACGGAAACCGAAGATTTCTGTGGTCCTTTACACTAACCCGCGCGAGCTACATGTAACCGCGGGAAAACTAGCACTACAGATAATTATGTTAAGATACATGTAACTAACATGGTCGGTATCACAACTTTATAAGAAAGAGGCGCTAAGACGGTCCTCGTGTTTCCAACAAAATCGGCACAAATTCGGCTGTCGCCTAATGCATTTTCTCGTGGGAAAGTTACTTAAAATAACTGGGAGGGATGAAGTTGTTTGCGACACTTCATTTGGCTTGCATCTTTCAATTTCTTACCTAAGTTCTTTAATCTTAGCACTGTGCATTAAAACACCTTGCATACAATAAAACAATCATGAACATATAGTTTAAAATATTATAAAATATGCTTCAACGCAACAACAAAAATGACGACGACACAAGGGGGTACAAAAGAATAAAGTATTAAACTATACTTTAAAAGGGTTTAATTTTTTTCCCATTCTTTAAATGGGAATCTACCTTACTCCGCTTAATTGCTATAACCTCTTCTGTATCGTATACCACTTTGATTTTGCTGTCAAAACCCGTAATACTGGGTGAGATCCATTTAATTTACAACTTTAAATATATAGCTTTTCTGCCAGAATAAGGTGGTTTACCAAGATCAAGTTGGGGCTGGACAATCTGCGAGCCAGCGAGCCATGCAAATTTCGCATTTAAGTCTAGGCACCCATTTAAAATAGCGCTGATAAACAGTTATTATGTCTAAGAACCCATTTTAAAACGGTTAGCTTTCAATAACTGTGTGACTCGCATGGTGACTCCCATGGCTCGCCATGTTGGCCATGACTCGCAGTCATGGCTTGCTGGCTCGCACATTGTCCTAACTCGATCAGGTCTTCTCCTGTGTTAAAAGAACCAACTAGAACATCAACTGTTGTCAGAGTGAATTCTAATTCTGTTTTACATAACGTGAGCCAACTACAGAAGCCCTCTCAAAAATATCTTATTATTTCACAATTAAAAAGTAAACGTTCGAGGGATTCGATTTCATTCTTGCAAAACGTACAGAATGGTGTATCAACCATGTTAATCCTGAATAACGTTTCATTCGCAAAATCAATGTTTATTTAAAACTTCATATTGAAGTTCTCTAATTTTTTTTCCAATGATACTTTAAATGCAAGCGAGTGCATTTCTTTCCAATCAACTTGGAGATCGGGGAAAAAGATCCTGAAACCTCTTTCAAGCAGAGGAAGGAGTTTGCTTTTCATTTTTAAAACCATTGTAAAGAGATTTCAAAGTGACAGATGACAAATCAACATCTACATCATCAATTCTAAGATGAACTGTACTGTTTAATTCAAGATGCGTATATTGACCTCTTTGCCTTACAAGTTTGCTTCAGTGAATTGGTAATCACGTCTATCAAACTCATTAACTTAAAAAGATCAACCGGAGAGAGGTTCCTGTTGCCTTTTTTAAAGAGCAGATCTCCAACAGTTCAAATGTTCCTCTCCAAAATACGTTTTTCAACTTATATTTATAAGTTGATTGATGCAAATTATCTGGTTCATAACATCCTCATACGAGAGTGTATTTTGTTCAGGCATCTAGACATTGTCTATAGAATTTTGGTAAGTAAATTGACAGCTTTTGAATTAAGAGATACAGAGTTCAAAATAATCTTCTCCATGAGAAGTCCCATGAACAAAAGAAATGCATGCACAGGAAAATCGCAATTGAAAAAATAGTCAGAGCAGAATCTTAATACTTTGTTCTTCAAGCAAATTGTTACTCTTTTAACGTCCACAAGAATAAGACAATACTGTACATTTCTGTTACAGTAGAGGTCATTTCTGTAAGCTCTTTTTGAATATCATAATTGTCATTGATGGCCGAGAAACAAGTCTGAGTTAAAGCAGGTATTTGGGTGTGCACATTGTTTAATCACATACACAGTTTTCTCCACATGAGCTCTCTCCTTCATACATGTAGACGATGCACTACTTATCAAAATTTTTGTCCTTGAGACAAGTGAACTTTTTAGTTACTCAGCTGTCGACTATCAAAAGAACTTCCCCTTTTCCTTTTCTTTAGAGCTGCAGTATAACAATAATAAATTATTATTATTATTATTATTATTATTATTATTATTATTATTATTATTATTATTATTATTATTATTATTATTATTATTATTATTATTATTATTATTACTATTACTATTACCTTCGAAAGAGGGGAAAAACTTTGAGGAAACTTGCCTCCAAATCCAGCCACTGGACCATTTCTGTCAATTCAACAATTCGTCAGACATTCTAAATGAATAAAACATGAAATGAATATACATGTACATGTAGACATATTCCAGGGGACACTTTTTAAGTGGACCTGGATGTTGTTACACTTATTCCATTCACAATAATATTATTAAGTTGCCCCAATTGACAATTGGGCTCGCTTAAACTTGTGGTGAAAAGAAGTTGTTAGGGAACTTGAAAATTATCAACATGTCAGCCCAGAAGCCAATGTTTCTCGCTTCTCTTTTGTTATTCTTCAGAGACTGGAATGCTGTAGTTCAATACCACACATTTCAGTGCCTTCTGATTTTCTGTAACACGTACCACAGGCAACCCAGTGTATGCTTCACGGAAGCATCTCGTTGTGATTTAATAAATGAGGCCAATGTGATGATCAGCCCTGGCAGATCAACGAGTGTGTGACATATTGATAGTTAAAAACAACATAGATCTGCACTTATATGCCAACTCTCCCAGATATGAAATGGCAGCATCTCCCAGTCTCCGGAAGAGGTCATCAAATCTCCCAAAAAAATACAACTTCGAACCTTTCAAAGACTTTTTTCCATCGTAGGCTCAAATCGCATCCCCAATTTAAAAGAATTTCAAATTTCAAAAACTTGTTTCACCGTTTCTTTACGCATTATTTTCTTGATCTCAGAGTTTCAAACACACGCTAACAGAAACTAAACAAAATGGCTTTCTTTATCTTAGTTTGTTATCATGGCAACATAACCAATGCTATTACTTCTATGAAATATTTTTCAAAGTTGATCTTCCAAGTGCTTCAAATGAAGAGAATTTTGAATTAAATCAGAAAATAAAATTCATTTACATGCATGAATTCACCTGTCAGTTTCTCACCAATCTAAGAGGACATCATTGAAGGGTGACAAAATGCTTTTCACAAACAAAATAAACAACTCATTGAAGCCTAGCAGAGAAAATAATTTTCCTTCATACTAAGTCCGTCTTTGAAAATGTTATAAAACAATAATTGTGGAACTTTTGAAACCCCTATTATTTAGGCCAAACTAAATTAAAGTCGCTTGAAAGAAAGTTTTTTTTCAACGAGGTACCATTTTCCTGACATCATCAGCGTGCACAATGGGAATGTTAAGCATGCTTGCCCAAATGAATTTGTCTGTTTGTTATTTATTTGTTTGAGCAGGTTGAAGTTTTGGCAGCTATTCAGCTGATGTGAACCTGCTAGCCCCATCCACCCACACTCATAAGAGACAGCCACAACACCGGGAACGTCATCCTCGACTCTTCTTGAATAGTGTGTGGGTTCTTTAACGTCCCACAGGGCACTTATGAGCATAGAAGACATTTGTGAAACAGGGCTTACAGTTTATAGTCCTTATCCGAGAAGGCTTAAAATTCTAACCATTTGCAGGCGTAATTACAAAGGCAGCACTTTCTCCTCAATTATTTTAAGACCTTGAGTGTTGGGTCCGGCCGAAGTCAAACTCAGAATCTCACACATGGCAGCCCGGTGCTCAACCAACTCAGCCACCGGTGCGCGGTATTTATTAGCTATGTTGTGTCAAATGATCTCGTTTTGTGAGTGCAACAATAATTTTTGCACTCACAAAACGAGATCAATTATTATTCATTCACTTCGCTTTGGAAGTCACAGGAATATATTGCTGAATCAAGGCTAGCTTACAGATCTTGTTCACAAAAAACAACTTATTTTACACATATTGGACCAAAAGTATAACCAGACAGGGCCACCATATGCAAATTAATTGGAGTCTTTTGTACAACGAGACACATGTAACAACGGAGCTTTTGTTATTCCCTTAAGGATATGCAAATAAGTGGCCACTATTTTCTGAATTTAGCACACATAATTATCCTCCGCACTGTTAATCCTGAAAAGCACCTTGACAAACATTTCAAGTCCATAAGATGAGAAGACGATGTGCCAATCAATTCCGTAATATCAAGCAAATTAACTTTGAATCATCATTAATCGTTTGCATTCACGAGTTCGAGGGACTAGAAAATTACACGCACTATTCACCCCAAGCAATATTATTGCGTCGTATGAATTTGCTATACCACATCACAATATTATTAAGACTTTAAACCGAAGGTGGGATTCTACGGCTGTTTAAATAATTCTGGGATGTAAGCAGCCTCACCTTCTTGTATACTGCTAGTTTATAAAACGGCGTTGTAAATTTCACCCAGCAAGGCGGAAATCATCTTGAAAACGACATGATATACGATGCTTAACTCTGAGCCTACATCATGCGTCGAGTTCCTAGGTGCGATGATTTAAAGGACTGCAGATTCAGGCGGTCAGTATAAAATCCAGACAGCAGACACCACAGAGCTCGAGAGGTACCTGTATATAGAAGGAAGATTTGAGAGAAATGGGAGTGGCAGTCACGTGTCATATACGTATTTATAAACCATTTCCGAATTTGCGCAGGGAGCTGAGGCGAGTTTCAAATTTCCATAAATTGACACCATCACATGAATTTGAGATTGGTCATCTGTCCAAGTTTAATGCTTTTACGTCGAAAAGAGACTGACTAAGTTACGGACTTAAAAACATAGTTTAAAATCCATACAAAGGTTCTACCAGATTTGGGACAACTGGAAAATCCTGTCATGTTTCTACTGTTTGGTAAAAGGAGAGGTGAAAATCACTTTGTTTGCCTATTTTTATGAATATTACAGAAATCGTAAAAAAAAATAAGAGTTCAATGTTATCTTTCATGCGATGGTACCAATTTATCGATTTGTTCAAATTTGAAACTCGCCCCAGTTCCCTTCTCAATTCCGGAATGGCCTATAGGCAAAGCCCGAGAAGTCCGAGAAGCGTTTCTAATCGACAGGGGTGGGGCTTGAAGAGAAGAATTGTAAATAGTATTTATCTGTAACCATATATTTAACAATTATTCTTTAAAATCGGGGTGAATAGCGGCAGAATATTTGCCAAGCCGCGAAGCGTGTTCTTTATATTTCATGAAGATAATCTCAGTATAAATGTCTTTTGATTAAAAAAACAAAACAAAACACTTTCACAGTGGAAATCCGTCTCTGCGGCGCCACAGCGGTTCAAAGTCGGCCAAAATCCCATACATTTACTGTAAATTTAGCCGTGTTTGCCCCCAAGCCAAGATGGCGTCAAAAACCGTAAGGCGGAAGGGTCTATATGGCCCGTCGATTTTCTTGCAGCCGGGTAGAACTCTCAGTGTACAAAGTAGAATTACTCCGAATAAAAGAAATTGTTGGTGTGAACATGGCTTAATTTTTTTTAGCAATAATTGTCTGGAAAAACGAAGTCAAACACTGGTTGGCGAAAATGTGAAGTCTTCCCTCTCTGTGTTCTCTGGTACAGCATCATCTTGTATTCTCAGTATTCCGATTCAGAAATGCTGGCGAAACGCGAGTTTACACCGGCCATTTTCTTTTGTTTGGATTTAGCATTATTGACTCCTTAGGGAGTGAATAATGCTCAATAACTCCGAGATAGCGAATCAATCAGATTGCTTGAAACATCAATATCACTCACTGGTACGCTCAGGTGAACGTCGAACACCAAACCCTTCAAATCATTCAAATTCGTCGTTTTCAGACACAAGGATGACCACAAACAGCACTTCTGGCCTCGGTTGTTCAAAAGGTGGATAACGATAAACACTAGCAAAACCAACTGAGTTTTTCAGTGGATAGTGATTTATCCAGTGGATAGCGCTCTCCACCCTTTGAACAACTGGGGCCAGGATTTTATCGAAATAATGTGAAAGAAAAAGATATTAAAGGTCACACAGTTTGCATGGGCCCCGTGTGGCCACATCGGCTCTTTCTACTTCCGGTTCAAGATTTTATTGTTCACAACTAACCAATTAAAAAAAGTGAATTTCCTACGTCTCCGATCCGGAACCCTTCTTGTGTGAAGGCCTTGCTGGCTAAGAGAAACGATGGGATCTGCGAACGAGAATGAAAATTGTAAGTTTCGCATGCACGTTTTTCCAAAAAGAAAGATTCGCAAAAAATTAGAAGAGACCAACAGGCTAGAGTGATCACTTAAGCTTTTGCAAATTCCAACAGAACCGTTAAAAAATAGTTGACGTGTTGGAGGACATTGCTCTTACCATAAAACCGTCTTCCACATTTCACCTGTCACGTAACTATTGCATGTTATCATATGGGCCGTACGGCCCCGCGCGCGTTTTGATTGTAAAGCCCCGGCTACACGTTATAACATTGTTAGAAGAACACGTCCCAACATTGCTATAAGAACGTTTCTAACAATGTTGGATACTTCAGCCTGCCATACAGCATTTCAAAACCTAAAGAGGAACTTTCTACAAAAGTGAACAGGCTAGTTTTTTCATCTTTTGTAATAATGACTTTTCTTATCACTTGATCACTAGTATGGAATTTCTCTTTTCTCTTTTTCGTATAATGATGGTATCAATATTTTTATATCTAGATATTTATGTGTATTTAATGTATTATAATTTAAGCGTGTGCACCCATGCGGGTGGGTCCGTGTGTGTGCGTGTATGTACGTGTGTAGTGTGACTCCGACCTGACAACCTAGCATTTTTAACCCATTGGTTATTTTATGTAGTCAGTACCATTCTATTAGTTTTTTCCCTATTCTCATTTCATGTAAATAATTGTAATATTAATGGTAATAAAGAATTGTTGTAGTTGTTGTTATTGTTGAAAGGGCGGCTGGTCACGCTTCAGCATTTGTTGTATATTGGAGAAAACGTTTGATCGAAATCAAAACACTCTTCCAACAAAAAATGTTGAACAAACGTCATGAAACATGCATGCTACACGTTCTAACATTGTTGATCCAACAACAAATGTTGTATAACAATGTTTGAACGTGTAGCCGGGGCTTAAAACTATTGGGAAAATCCCCGTATGAGGGCCGTACGCCTTTATAGCGCGAGCAGAGAAATATTTACTTCCGGATTCCTTCCGTCGTTTCCTTAAGCTCCCTGATAGGTGGTTTTCATGTGACGTCATCGCCGCCATGTTGGTTGACTCAAACAAAAGATCTCTCTTTAGCTTCTTTTGTTCGTCCACCAGCATTTGTACATTACACCATTGTCACCTCAGTCTCAATTGATTGGTTGAAAACCATCTATTGTTTGGAGCGGACTTTGGTGCTTTCTCCTCTTTGTTGCCTTGGTGCGTTGCGTCCTTGTTTCTTGGGAGCTTCCGCACCTTCGCACGCAACTGAAAAGCGGGAAATCAATACCTCTTACTAATCGAGTTCGAGGTCATTACTGTCAGTCAAGGATCCAGTTTTTTTCGTTGATTTATGCGAGCTATAAATCGACGGGAAAACGAGGATGCGTAACTTACGGTACAGACCGATAAAATCATATAATTAACATAAAAAAACTTGCTAGAATATGTTGTATAAAAATTTCAAATTTAGCGGACCGGACAGCGGGCTGTACTCAAGAATACGTCCCGCTAAATTAGGAAAAGAAATCTTAAATTAATACGGGAAATATTTCCAGAGATCGAAGCTGTGGGATGTTGCAGATTTATCATATATCTCGGACAGTACGCTCGCTATCATTATTAGCGACTTTCAGATTGAAGTAGGAGAACGACTACGACAACGAATACTCAGTTCTGAGCACGCGCATTTCGAAAAACGTAAAAAAAAATTCGTTCTTTGAATGAAATGTGAAAAACTCGTACGCGAAGTTGTTCTCGTACTTCAATCTGAAGGTCGCTTATAATGATAGCGAGTGTATTGTCTGACATTTATGAAAAATCTGCAACAGGAAAGTTCTCCACATTCGAGCAAAGTCGCAGATTGACAAAGAAATGAGAATGAACTTAAGGTAAGGGAAGATGAAAATTTCTTAACATTTTCTTAAGTCTAGAGCTTTGATTAAGAAATAGAGGACGTTTCCGTGTTTCCATGGCCTCGTCTAAACATCAGGCATAGTTTGATGCTGCCCTGGTTTGCAGAAATTTGAAATGAATGCAGCTTAAAAAGTTAAAATTCAAAGACTTAACGGCTTATCTTTAAGATAGCTAGTATGCGCGTTATGATTGGCTAATTTACCGGGCCATATTATACAGTACGGCCCACTGTACAGCCTGCTAAATTTGAAATTTTGAAACAATACTTTCTTAGCACGTTTTTCATATTGTTTACGGGTGTATGTGACATAAACTTGTGGAACTACTTGAAATCTTGTAAGCAACGATTTCCTTTGGCCAATTCTCTACTTCCCCAAATCCCATAATACACCTCTTTTACCCCAAAAATTTGCATAGGCATTGTTTTCAATTTCTCTTCGGACATGAAGATCTATGTCCCAAGAGACAATGATTATGCCAAATTTTTGGGGATAAAAAAGATGTATTATGGGATTCGAGAAAGTAGAGAATAAGCTTTACTCGTTTTTCAGATTTTTCATGGTTTTCAATAAAAAATTTTGCAGGCGGCAAAATCTGAAGAGTAGGCGGAGAATGGGCAACACGCACAAAAGGTGCGCTTTCCAAGGGCCGAAGGCCTGAGCTTGTAGCGAAAGGGGGGGGGGGGGTGTCTAGGGGCATCCTCCCCCGGAATAATTTCGAAAGTTGGGCCTTTTAGAGAATTCATTTCTTGAATTCTGGATCACGAATTTGGGTATTTGAATACAACACTCATATAGTTAAATGTTGGCTTTTTTGTTCAGAGTACATTAATACTATTTTATTAGGCGGCCATTTATGGATAAAGGCCTGTGAAGGTGTCCTATGAGGGAGGCATGCTAAGATTTCTCCTCATACGGTAGTGATGTTAATTTTTTCCTATCTGTCTTTAATACAGATAAAAAGGAAGACACTCAAGGGTTGCGAAACAGGTGAATAAGCATGTTTGTGATTCATTGTTTCAGCCTGGTTTTGACTATCGACGCAAGCACAACCCCAAGCACAAACGGAAGCACAACAGATTCGTGACAAGTGAAAACGAACCATAACGCAAGCACAAGCACACAACGCAGAGACAAAATTCACTAGTTCCATTTTCTCTCTTACAACCCGGCGCTCCGAGTGGAATCTGGAACGGGTCTTTTTCATTGGACGAACATCTCAACTTGCGTTGTGGTTTCGTTACATCCCGTTTTCACTCAAGGCAAGCGAACGCAAGCGTACGCACAAACACAAGGGAAGAATTTGATCCTTGGGTTGTGCTTATGATCTCGTCAGGCCCGTTTTCAAGGTGAAATAAGCGCTCATGTGCTTGCGTCTGTGCTTGCACTAGTGAAAACCAGGCTTTAGTATCCCAGGGTGAAAAGAGCCTTGGAGCAGGAAGTCAGCAGTAACTGTTTCTAGTGAGCTTCTTGTCTGTTCGTCGAGCGGGAAACGAATTTTTCTGGCAATGGAAGGGGAGTTGCAGAGAGACCTACGGCAATCGAACCAATCAGGATAGTCTATTTTTGAGCCCCATTTTCAAAATGAATCCAATAATAACTTTAAAGGTGTCATGGACGTTGCAATTCGACCTTGGTTCGTTCGACATTGCTAATCGGAATAACAATAGTTCTTTTGTGGGAAAGTGCCTTGCGCCATTCTGGTATATGAAAGTCTTCCCCTTTCAGTATCGATTCTGAAACCTCAGCCAGCAGATAAAAGTTGGATCAATAGAACACGTAAATGTGACGATAAACATCAAAACCAACACAACCTCCACACAACATACATACATCAAATTGTTCCCGCGATGCATCTACATTAAATTGCTATTTGATGCAACACAACCATCCTCAGTCAAAATGTAAATTTTACTGGCTCTGGCAGCTCGAACGCTTTATCTCTGATTACCGCTAGTTTTATTCTTATTTCTTTCGAAAACATGTCTGTCTGTCTACGTCAATTTATCTTAACTCATTAATTTTGTCAGCTTTCGGAATTACTAGAATTTTATGCTACTCTATATATCCGAATTGAAATCAAGTTTATGTATGTAGGTACTGTACCTGAAATATCACTGTTAGGAAAAATTCATCTTACATGTATGTTGTCACAATTGCGACTTTCTTCTCCCCCCCCCCCCCCCCCCCTCCTCCCCGTTCAATTATTTTGGTAACGGAAAAAGTAAGGCGGCTTCGCAATAAAAGGACAAGGCTAGGGGCGAGGATGCTCGTCGTCTCGCTTAGGGGTGGAAATTTTGAATTTTGGTCTCACTTAAAGTGTTCTGTGCCAAAAGCCATCATATGTAGCCGTGAAGGTAGGCAGAAGGGAGAAATATAAAATTGATTTGGTCTCTTGTAATGGTTAAAAAAAGCCTGGGCCACGACCAAATTGGTCTCCTTTAGGAGTTTAATTTAAAATTTCCAACGCGCATACCCGCCCCTTCGCATGCAAAGTCTTCACCCCACCCTTCCTCTTCCGGGGTCGTTTCCTTCTGAACTGAGCGAAAAATATTGCGTCGTACCGCGGCAACATAGTGTGCGTGTAAATTTTTCAACCAGTGGAGAATTTGTCCGGTAAGGTGTGAACATATTAAGTCTAAGAAAGAATCGATGATTGTCAGGCTGACAGGTGACAAGAAAAGAGACACAAAAGACAATAGCATAGACACTGTACTACAATATCACCAGAAGATGCAGGAAAACATTGCCGAAGAAATGATCAAGATGGCTAAGAATTTAAAACACACATCCGTCATGGCCAGCAATATTATAAAAGAAGATAACAAGGTAGGAGTTTATTTATGCAGTTGTAATAAACGGTGAAGATTTTATATTTATAGAGGATTATCGTTCACATTGGAAGAAGTCATGTTGATTTACTGAAAAAAGAAAAGATTTATCATGGAGTTCGATTTTCAACTTTTCCTCTTCTCCAACATGGTACGTAGATTTTTGACGCTTTTGTTTCCTTTTCCGTCGTGTACACATCCAACTGAGTCACAGGCACCAACTCAACCTCACACAACTAGCAGGATGGTAGCCTGTGCAGCCAAATCAACTCAGTGAGCAGCGAAGTCAGAACAACATACTTTCCCCATGTCGTGCTGGAAGACTTAAAGAAGGAGGCGACCAATAGTCCGCCATGTATTGTTTCCGACACCTGTCAACCGGCGACCTGTTTCAATGTTACTAAGTTCGTGCTTTTAGATTATAATTGAATGGTTATGTTAAAAAACGGTGTTTCAGTGCTTCTCTAGTTTTTCAAGCACCACATTTCCCGCATAAGTATTTTCTTCTGAGGTATTATATAAAAAATGTCCTCTCCTATTATTTTTAGGCGTTGGAACAGGCGACAAGGCTGGCAGACTCCAATTTTGAAAAACTCAAACGAGAATCGGAAAAACTGGAGGAATTAACGCAGGCATCTTGTTCCTGGTGGATTTGGATCATGCTAGTTACAGTCTGCATAGTTTTTATGTTCATGATTATGTTTATTCGACTTTTCCCAAAGAAATAAATCTATTATATCAATGCTCTTCGGTAAGGGTTGAAAGCATTGGTCTTGCATTACCTTGATTGACTAGAAAATTTCGCCTTCGTCTTTCAACCTATCGAAAGCGAGGCCAATCAAAGCAATCTCCATTTTGTCCAGCTACAGTTATTTTGCTTCGAGCTTTAACTATAACCGCTGACCGGTTGGCTCATTTGGTTAAGAATCAGGTCTCCGTGTCGGAGTACACGGGTTGCAACCCAGACCGGAGCAACGCCCGGGTCTTAAAATAACAGAGAAAGTTAAAAGTGTCAGTGTAAACATAACATCTGCGAATGGTTTGACTTTTCAAGTCTTCTTGCGGATAATGACTATAAACCGGAAATCCCGTTTCTCAACCCTTGCTGTTAACACTGTAGGACTTTAAAGAACTACACACTGCTGTTCGGACAGAGAAAAGATCGAGTTTCTAGTGTTATAGTCTGTCCCTTCCAGCATGTTGTCGACCTGGCTGGATTAGCTTGAAGCCCTGATAAGTGAATGATACCACAGAAAGAAAAGTGTAGCCAGAAGTCAGGCTTTTTGCCAGGTGCTAGATTTTTCACTATCGCTGAAATGTTGGTCATATACGAATGTTATTGAAATCAAAACATAACTTAAACACAAAGACGCACTATAAAATTTCGAATTAATTCAAGCACGCCTGATTAATTATCCAAGATCGTGATCGGACGGAAGCCCTAAAAAAGGAACTGGGGATTAAAAAGAGAACGACAGATAACAATTTATGACATATTACTGACACATTGCCATTAAGGGTTTTTTTTTTATTGAACAAATGATCAAAGAGCACAGCT
This sequence comes from Montipora capricornis, assembly GCF_036669925.1. Lineage (NCBI taxonomy): Eukaryota > Metazoa > Cnidaria > Anthozoa > Scleractinia > Acroporidae > Montipora > Montipora capricornis. Next base: position 3,289,394 of record NC_090887.1, read on the forward strand.
CTCGGTTGCGCCCACGGTTGATGATACATCATTTGCTTGTGCCTATAAGGTACCAAGCCTACAGTGCGTCTTAGTGTTTAAATTTTTTCAGCGTTTTGTTTAGAGTGGGAAATTGAAATCTTGTGTACGCGACCCGAAGAGTGTTTTGTGTCCCCAGGGTTGCAGTACGTGTCTCAAACACTGGAACTGACCAAAGTAAAGGCAAGAGTATTGGGAATGAGATATCTGTGGGCTAAACTTGGCATCTAAGAAAATTGAAGTGGGCAGAAGAGTTGCGTGACGACACAAAAATGGCTGCGTGGGAGCATAGTTAATCGAGGGACTGGTTATGAAACCTTAGAACCTTCAAAGGCGAGAACAATGTTGTCGCAATCGATGTTAAATTCTTTTGTTTTCGCTTCGCACGGGTTTGTAAATTAGTTGCGTATAATCTAATCGAAGGATTTGATTGGTTATCTTCTCGAACAAAGGTATGTTTTGTGCAGGGTCAAGGCCAAAAATACGGACAAAAACATGAAACAAAGGAACTTGGCGAGTTTCATAACCATCTCCATGTATTAAAGATGGTGGGAGACTACGGAAACTAGGGCCTGACAGGGGGATGACAAGTTTCATTCTTGTCCCCAGAGTCCTTCGTTTCATTTGGTCACACGGTCGGACGTGACCAACAGAAACGGAGAGCTCTGGGGAAGAGAATGGTCAAGTATTAGAAAATTCTCCACTTTCTTCCAGTGCACGCTTTAAACGATCACTAAAAGGCCATTGCGATAGTCACAGAACAATCCAGAAGAAGAGAGGCTTTGAAAGTAAATTACATTTACTAAAAACGAACTTTTATTGTTACGATCCGAAATAAGACTGTTGTCTTGGAAATAACCACTGTAAAATTGCATCTTTGAAGAAATAACTGCAGACTTTATTTGATCTCTACAAGTAACCATTGACAAAAATTACCATTTTTCCGGTATTTTTGGCTTAGCTAACTCGTAACAAATTAAATTTCTAAGCCCTTCTGTCTTCAGATTTCTTTGGCGTACAATGGAAACTTGATTGAATGCAATTTCTGACGTTGAGTGACCTTGGAACGCCTTGGTCAAAGACGTACGAAAGAATCCACGACCAATAAATATCAACGTGAAATAATTCTTACGCTAAAATCACAAGTTCAGACCATCTTCGTCTGCTTGCTTTAACCCGTCTAAACAAGTAACTAAAAAAGTTACGAAATAAGAAATCTACATGAAACAACTGCCACACAATATTGCATAAAAAAGTGTTGGCTTAAATATGGTTAAATCAATATCACAAGGGGGGATACGTGTTGACATCGACTCCTGTTACTTATGTACAAACCATAGTTAATAGAGGGGAATGGTTATGAAACCCGATAAATTTCTTTGTTGTAGGTTTTTCTTCTCTCTTTTGGCCTTGACCGTGCACAAAACACAATAGTTGTTTACTCCGTACTGAGGAACTAACCACTAGAAACGTGTTGGTTACGTAATTCATGCATAGTGTATGAGCGCAAAACAAAAGATTGTGCACGGTCGTGGACTTTCCAACCTAAATCTTGGCATCTTTGTTTGATCCTTTGATGTTTGCCGAGCTTCCAAACCATTCCCATCTATATTAACTATGACCAAACAGACCTTTGCTTGCTGTCTAAAAAGGATTTCTTTTCTTTTGTTACAGTGGTTGGAACTTCTGAATAACCAAAAGAACTTTTGCAAGCAGATACCTTTGCTACATATTTCTTTCTCTTGGTGCTACAAAGATCTAGGTTAGGGACTTTAAGATCTACGACGGCGTGGTAGACGAGAACGTCACCTTAAAATACAACTTTGCTCTACGTTTCTTTGCGATTATTCCATCTCGTTCGCGTCGTATAATGTTAGCATGTGTCCTAAATGTAAACTGATAACGCTCGGCTTCAGAACGAAAGATTCACATTTGTAGCGCTCGCGTTGTCGTCAAAACCGCAAATTTGGCGATTTGACGTCGGTGTTTTGCAGATTACCGCAAAAATATGTTCTAAAATGCGTGCCGCACGTGCAGCACGCTTTTTCTTCCTCTTCCAACCAATGATAATAGGGAGTGTAAGCAAAGACGACGGCTACGGCTACGGCAACTACACGAAGCAAGAATATTATTGGTTAAAAAAAGAAAAATACCCGTGCTGCACGTGCAACACGAATTTCCGTGCATTTCTCTATCGTACTCCACAAAAAAACCACGTGAAATCACCAACTTTTAGGTTCCGACGACAACGTGAGCATATAACAATGAAACAGTAATTTTCTGTTGTGACTTTGAAACCGTTTGTACCTTTTCAGTTATAGGATAGTTCGCCTGTATTGTACAAGGTGAACAAGACGGATTAGTCGCAAAATACTTGCGATAGCGCAAAGTTATATTTTGGACTGACGTTTTCGTTGCCGTAGCCGTCGTCTTTGCTTAAACTCCCTAATGTTACTTTGCGGCGTTCTCTTTGACGACCGCGCCTTGGATCTTTAAGTCCCTATTATGTATGCCAACCTAGGACGTGTGGGAAAAAATGTGCCTTCACTTTAAGGGCAACGATCGTTGCGTCAGATTTTGAGTTAAAACAAACCTAAAGAATGCAAGCACGAGAGCCGGCGGGTCTAATCACAGGTAACCCAGGCTCACTGTGTGCGTCACGTAGGTATTAAAATATAGAGAACATATGAGGCGAAGTTTAGGTCTGAAAATTTGCTAGAAAATGGTAATAAAAATCGATAAAACTTATCATGTGGTGAGCTGTTGTTGTCTTTAATACGTACACGAAGTTTCGGGGAAAATGGTCCCCGTTCACCTTCCTTCATAATATAGTGACAAGGTAGGAGACGGAAGCCAGCGTCGGGACTCCGATCGACCCAAAACAAGCACGATTTTTTCCGCGAAAATCAAATCCAGTCGCTAAATAAACACGCCAGGTTCGTGGAATAGGAATTTCTCTAAACCATGAATCCACTGAAGCATCTCCAGGTAGCAACGCGGAGCCACCAGACTCCGTAAAACTTGTAAGTTAACCTGCTAAAATGGCGGCCAGAAAGCGTGGTACTCACGAAGTGCCCAATTCAAAATGGCACTGAACTCTGGACGCCTGGTGACGAGTATAATAAGTCTCCCTCAAGGGAGGGGAGTCCCAAATTGCTCAGTGAGTTGTTTGGGACTCTCCTCCCTCCAAAACTCATTATACTCGTCACCAGGCGTCCAGAGTTCAGTGCCATTTTGAATTGGGCACTTCGTGAGTACCACGCTTTCTGGCCGCCATTTTAGCAGGTTAACTTACAAGTTTTACGGAGTCTGGTGGCTCCGCGTTGCTACCTGGAGATGCTTCAGTGGATTCATGATTTAGAGAAATTCCTATTCCACGAACCTGGCGTGTTTATTTAGCGACTGGATTTGATTTTCGCGGAAAAAATCGTGCTTGTTTTGGGTCGATCGGAGTCCCGACGCTGGCTTCCGTCTCCTACCTTGTCACTATATTATGAAGGAAGGTGAACGGGGACCATTTTCCCCGAAACTTCGTGTACGTATTTAAGACAACAACAGCTCACGACATGGTAAGTTTTATCGATTTTTATTACCATTTTCTAGCAATTTTTCAGACCTAAACTTCGCCTCATATGTTCTCTATATTTTTATACCTACGTGCCGCACACAGTGAGCTTGGGTTACCTGTGGTCTAATTTGCAGGTCGCAGGTCGCAGGTCGCGGGTTGCAGGTCATTGTTTCACCAATAGAGAAAGTATCCTAAACATTCTTAAAACCTAACCTTAGGCCTAATTAGGCCTAAACAAACGTTTTTAGGCCTAAGGTTAGCCTTTATGAATGTTTAGGATACTTTCTGTATTGGTGAAACAATGACCTGCAACCCGCGACCTGCGACCTGCAGATTAGACCCGCCGGACGACCCGCCGCACGAGAGCAGGAATATGCCCATGAGCGACACAACTCGATGGCTTCAATTTGGTAGCCCGGCGGGATCAATCAAGTGACGGTTGCCCACTAGGTACTAAAGAACATAACCCACAATCGTTTTAGATCGACAGACTGCTGGCACATATGAACTGTCCTTGTTTCTGAGCAATGGTATCCCTTGAGTCTTGACCAAACTAATGTTGTGCCACCATTGTCACTCACAACGCATGCACTTCAACACACGCTCTGTAAAAGGAGCTGTAACTGTGCTCGTGGATTAATTACCACTCCTCCACCAAAGCATACAAAAGCTTTCCGAAAATTAGCACTACAAAAGGCGGTTGCTTGCAGGCTTGAATTCGTTTGTGCTAACAGTTTTACATCATGTTTTTTGTTTTCCTTGGTTTAAGATCTTTAGTCATGTTTGATCACAATGGAAGAATGTTTTACAAGCTCCGTGGTCTTTGACAGTCATCTTCAATGGCAACCAAATACAAATTCCAAAGAATGGAAGGGACGGAGTTGTTTTCTTCATAATGCTTCCTCAGACGCTTTGACACGAAGAAAACATCGTAGGTCTCACGGAAACTAATTTATTCATGCGGTAGTTTTTTCAAATTTGAAAACAAATCACTTCTAGAACTCTAGAAAAATAAAGATAATTAGTAATTCAAACGTGTTGACAACAAGATAAATTTAAAAAGTCAACGTCTCACTTGCGCTTGCTGTCAGTCTCGCGAAAAGGCTTGTGACTAAAATTCCCTGATTTTGCTCATAGCCTATTGATTCAATCACTTGTCTACATCGATGGGACTGACCGACAACTTACAGGGTGCTTTGAGATAATTTAGTAGTTGAGCACCTGCAGTTTTCCGATGCAACCGCTTTCAAGTTCCAACTTTCACTTTCTCGAGCTTTCCTCCCCGCCGTAAAGGCTGAAAGTTAATTCTATGAGCGAAAGTGATGGAGAAATCACCACAAATTTGCTGAAGTCGTATCCACAGCTTCCATTTGTAATTTGTCGATAGTTAACTTTCAATCTCAGTGTCTTAAGTGATTCACTTTCCATTGCTTCTTGGAAAAAACAATCTAAAGTGTCGTTATCTCCTTCGCCGCATAAGTTGAGTGTCACATTAAACGTAGTTAAAAACTGAAATCGACGCACAAATCCTGGGATCCCAGATAATATTTCGCCGTAGTTATTAATTGTCAGGGAGAAATCATTTAGTGACTTGTTTACCAAGCCACAGTTTTCCCGTTTAAACATCAATGAGCCGAAGTTGTTAATTGTCAAAGTGACATTCTTCAGTGATTTGTTGTCGGCCAAACCAAACCAAATCCGACGTACAAATAAGTCGTTGCGGTTGATGACTGTTACAAAGAGATTCTCCACTGATGTGTTTCGTACCCAACCAAGGTCCAGTTCATTTCCAAATGCGCGCGAGTGGTTTTCGATTACCAGAGTGAGATTCTTCAGTGATGTGTTGCGTGCCAAGCCATCTCTCAGGCGGAGAAACCATGATGAATCGCTCGTGTTGTCGTCGAAGTTGAATGCCAAACTGAGAGCATTCAGTGTGATGTTACTTGCCAAGACGTGATCAAGACCAACTTCTGGTTCAGGACTGAAGTAGTCGTCGCCGCTATCAATGTTGATTGTAGCGTTGAGACTTTGTTTTCCGGTATTTTTGGCTTCCTTAAAGAGCGCAATGAGTGATTCATTGTCGTCAACACAGACAAATTCGTCATCACGCGATTCTTCAGAAGGTGCAGGAACGTCACGCACATTAAGGGTAACTGCTGGATTCTTGTCTAATTTAAGTTCTTTGAAAAGAGTTTTTTCCTCTTTGGTTAACTGTTCCCAAGTGTTGATAGTTAAGGAGGACAGTGTTTTTCGTTTGTCAACCCATCTGGCTGTGAAGTTAAGAATGTCATCGGTTAACTTTCCGTGGATGTCCAGTGTCAGGTGAGACACCTGCTTGCGCGATAAGCCTTCAAATAAAGCTTCTGCACCATCACCACCCAATTCACCCCAAACATTTAAAGTGACGTTTTGTTGTGCAAGTAATCCATCTGTTATCTTAAAAGGACAACACGGTGTCACCTGAGCGGCTGTCACTTTGCCGAAGGTATTTGGGTAGAGAGCAAATGAAGCGGATCTTTCCCTTCCTATTCGTGAATGAATATTCCTCCCAACCGCCTGCCAATTTTCAGGAACTTCTCCACGAAGAGAAACCATCAACGTAGTAAGGGAATTATTTTCTACGATACCTCGCTCTATTGAATTAGCACCACGAAGACTCAGCTTTCCGTCAACACACAAATCAACGACCTTAACTGCAATTTGACCTGCAAGGCCTGTTACTATGGCCACAGCAAGCGAGTCTTGCATATCTCCGCAGATATGTATAGAAAGAGAGGACAGAGATTTGTTACGTAAGAGATTCTTTAAAGCTTTCATTGCAGTTTCACTCAATGAACCATGAATCCTGAGACCAACAGATGACAGTGGTGTATCAGCACATAATCCAGCATCAAGGGCCCTGGCCCAGCCTTCGCCCGACTCATTCCACAGAGAAAACGTCACTTTCTCTAAGGTCTCGCTTGTTTTCAGGAGTTCAGCAACACTCTCCCAATCATCACATTCCTGTAATTCTCCGAATTCATATGAGATGTCGAGAGTTTTTATCTTTGGAAGAGACTGCAATTTTTTCAAATTTCTAAATAAGACAACGCGAGGTATTTCAATGTGAACATCAGGTGTCTGAACTTTGGAAAAGCCTGTACATGCCCTTAAAACCTCAACTGGGTTCCAATGATAACGCAATTCGAGATCCGCACCCGGATTATCGATAAACAAGGATAAGTGTACGACCCGTGGAAAAGGTATGAATGAGAACAAAGCATTTGCCATTCGTTCAGGGTTTCCACTTTCACTGAAGCTCTCAGCAAAGAAAGTCACTTCTTCTTCACTGCATTCGAGCCAGTCCCACCCATACTCCAGCTCCTCACCAATCTGTGTGAATAGAATAATTGCCTCCTCACGCAGTATTCCACACACAAATAAAAACACTTGCGGAAATTTCTTGACCACCTCATAAAACTTCACATGCTCAAACACATTAAACTGGTTTCTTCGTAACTTATGCGCAATGTATGACGCAGCCAGATACTCTTGGAACGACTTGTGAAGAAAGAAGTATTCATGTCGTGGCTTCAATCTCTTCAAACTTTCTTCTTTATATACAAGGCCGAGATAACGAACTACCAATTTGTCATCACTTCTTTCAAACTCTTTTAATTCTCTTTCCCGAAAACTATGGCGATCACTCAGCAAGCAATTCCAAGCCAATTGTCCGAGAACAAGGAGGTCTGCTTCAAATTGTTTCTCCAAATTCCCGTCTCTTTTACGAGCCTTCACACTGCGTTTTACACAATATCTTCTCAAAATACACCGGACAATGATTTGATAGAGATCTGTACGGGAAGACGGCAGCTTTCCTTCATGATCTTCATAAACAACGCAAAGGAGAAGTAAATTTAGAGGATTGCTTTGTAGGGCATGCAACAAAGTGTTTTCTTTTGTTTCCTCAATGAGTCTCTCTCCCTTGGATGGATCGACATTCTTAAAGTGTTTCCTGATGTACTCAAGAGAATCTTTTTCACTGAATCCTTTAATCAGAAGACAAATATCAAATGAAAATTGTCTCCGGGCTTCAATTCCTTTTTCTTGTCGAGTTGTGGCCAACACATAGCAAAACGTTAAAATTCTTCGGTGCAGAAGTTTGTCCACGTGATGCTTCGATTTTTCTGGGAGTTCGTCCAATCCGTCCAAAATGATAAGAATTCTCTCCTGGTTGTGGATGTCCATGACAAATTTCCATAGTCTTTTCTTGGTCTTCTCCTTGATATCTTCGGGTAGAAGTTGTTCAGAGATTGCTTTCATTATGTCCCCGTCGAAGTCTCTACATCTGAGCAACAAAACAAGTTCGAAAACAGGGAAGGTAGAAGGCATTGATTCTTTCGCCCAGTCATAAGCAAGTTTAAGACAGAGAGTGGTTTTGCCGATTCCCGGACTTCCCTCTGCTATGACCATGGAATCTTCACCTTTATTACAACAAAAAATGTTACCCAAGTCTATTTCTGAGTCTCCAAGTCCTTTTGGTCTCACGACAATTTTAAGTCTAGTGTAGACTTCATCCAGATGTAACTTCATGTCTTTGCCAGTGCTCCAAAGAAGCGGCCTGAACTCAGCTCGTCTTTTGTACTCTTGTCTGAGCAATTTCACGACCACAGAATCAGCAATGGCGGCTGGAAATAACAAAAAAGTAGTACACAATTAAAATCGTGTCTTGTTGGTGATAACCAGTAAATGAAACAGCCACTGGACAAACCCTTTCTTATATAGGAGGTCAAATGGAACTTCAAAAACCCAGATTTTACTATAAACTGTCAGTAAAAATTACAGCAATATTTAATGCTCTAAAAGTACAGTACGCAGCAAGGCTTTTTAGAAACTTATTTATGGATTCTTCCCAAAAACGCTGAGTAGAAAATCACAAACACAACCTACATATGATGCCGAGCTGGGAATCGAACCCAGGGCACATTGGCGGGAGGCGAGTGCCGTCACCACTGCGCCAGCCCTGCTCTACAAACTACGGTGATTTCGGCCATTGTAATGTTAATCTGGAAAACGTTTCCTTTATGTAAGACAGTGATCTTCAAAAACAGGTGCTTTTTACAAAGTCACCACGGCGTTAAAAATGTACAGGATAGTATCTATCCCTGATTTTCCAGCCTTATTAGATATTGCTATCCTTTAAACCACTTCCTCGCTTTGGAAACTAAACAAGTATGAAGCCTTACCGTTACGGGTGTCTGTAACATGTCTTTGTTGCATTTCTGCAGTTTGTCTTTCTGATATACCTATTCCGAGAAAAATAATTGTAATTACACATAACGTAGGTGCATACAAACATTTATTTCATACTTACTGAGATTTACACATGAAAAAAAGGCCCCGTAAAATTCGTGCGAAATACACAACCAACAAATCAGAAAAGCGAACGACTGTGAAAATACTTGTGCAGGCGCTTATTCTTGCATTCGCTTGCGTCGTGTGAAAAGGAAACGCAGCATAAGCACAAGGACATTTGCTACGTCTGGCCAATTAAAGCACTCGTTCCAGATTCTCTTGGTCTGAGCATTTGAACAAAATGGCGGATGCCGTGGTTGTTAGTTATTGCTTATGTCGACGTTCGTTTTCACCAGCATAAGCTACTTATGCTTGGACACAGCAATGTCATTACTATGTTCAATACGTCTGCGAAGTATCATCAAAATTCCACAAAAGAACACAAACAATACAGCAAGAAAACGACTATTCAACGTGAAGTAACTTCTCAAAGTAAAATGTTAGCGTTCATTCAATTGCATGGATACCACTTGTCCAGAAATTTCAATATGGATGAAACCCCCACATGTATGTGGTTCGAGATGCTGTCCTGCCGAACTCTCAAATTCAGTAGCAGCCGAACAGTTTCCGTGAAATCCTGCAGCACCGAAAAACCAAACTCCACGCTCCTCTTAGCAGTTGCTGCTGATAGAGCGAAACTTCCACCGAAAGTAATTTACTTAAGACAGACTAAAAGGAAGAAATCAAGGAAACAATGGATTCCGACAACGAAGAAGATGAGCTATAAGTTGATATCCCACATAGCATTCAAACAAAAAGTTCCTTTACAAGCCATCACAAACTAAAAGTTTATAACCAATAACTCTTTTGTTTCTTAGTGTTTTGGTCTGCTCATATGCAAGTATGTGATTGGTAAAAGACGGATACTGAAGTGTTTGGTTTTGGCTGTACGTTACATAACCCTTGGTCACTACAAGGCTAAGCTTGTGTGAAAATTGCTGGGCTTTTACCAATGAAATACGGTAAGTACCCATACTCTAATGAACTAGACATCAAGTCTCACCTCTGCAGAAGTCTGTATCATGTTTTTGCTTCTTTGATGGCGGGGTGACACTTGGATGCAAGGGTCTTTTTCCTTTTTTATGAAAGGAACCCAGAGTTAGAGTGTGATGTCAATTAAGCAACTTCCTTTACTAAAGATTTTACAAACCAAGTGACCATTGACGATATGCAAAAATAGAAATTATACATTGGCAATGAAAAATAGGACTTTACCTGTGGGTTCTACGGAAGCTTCAGCCACCATGGGGGTTGGCAATGATGACTCCTGTTCACTTTCACTGGCATGACGAGTTCCTAGCAGACAAATAATAAACAGCACCTTAAGTAGTCTGACATGCACTGTAAAAAAAAACATCTGCTTCTACAGATTTGTGTGCAATAGACCTTATTCGCCTGTACATTTTGTTTTCCCCAATAGACCTTATTGGAGTTGAGCCTGCATGCACATTTTCTTTTGTTAAAACTACATGCAAAAGAGGCTTAAGTGTCAATTCGATACAAAATGACCCCTTAGCCTCGTTGATGTGGCAAAACCGCTGATAACTCCGATAAGGGCTATTCATATCATACGACGATCCTCAGCAGATTTGGTTCTTTGTTTTGTTCACTTAAAAGAGTGCATGCAGTCATATTCACGCTTGCATCCAATGTCACTTTTTAATGATAAAGCCAAAGGATCAAATCTCTTGAGTATTATCACGATCTGAATATTGGGAAAACAAAATGTACGAGCAAATAAGGTGAACTGGAACTACTAGTAATCACGGATTATTAAGGCCGAGACAAACAAGGCGACAAGTCGCAGCGACAGGTCTCTGCGACAAGTCGCTCCGTGTGTACTACTTGCAAAACAAGTCGCTGCGACAAGATGCCTGTTCGGTGCACACGCAGTGATCTCGTATGAGGGGGAATGTGAACTAGTTTTCTAATGTAATATGGCGGACCATATGACGCTCTCTCATTGGTTCATTTTTATTTTGTTGCCGAAGTGTACACACGGCGCGACCACGCTGCTTTCGCTAATTTTGTCGCTGCGATCAGTCACACAAATTCAAACTGGTTTGAATTCGTCCAACTGATCGCAGCGACAAAATTCTGCCGCAGCAACAATGATTTTCACAAAATTAACGGAGTCACACGAGGCGAATTGTTGCAGCGACTTTTCCTCCCGAAGTGCCGCAGCGAATTATCGCCTAGTGTGCCTCGGCCTTAACAGTGCGTTCGACAATCGCTTTCGAAGCAAAGCAGAAGGGTAGGGAAAAAGACAATCATTTTATAGACGTGGTCTATCGACCACTTATTGCGTTCAACAGGGGAGAACGCATACTCTTCTCGTCGTTTTTTGAGATCTCTCGCATTGTTTTTTGATGACGTTGTTCTCGATGCCAGTTGAATTCAAGTTTTTCGACGGACTGGCCGACTAACTGGCATTTCGCCTCGATTTCATGTAATCGGTAGCCATAGTGATCATAAACATCCCGTCATGCGAAAAGCGCAGGGTTTCGTGTGTCTTACAGTATTTTTTCCCTTCGCTGTTGTAACTTTTTTTCATTTCGTCAAGGTGAGTGAATTTGTGTCGATTTGTTTAATGTATCTCCAGCCAATCTGATGGATGCCACATAACAGAACATCATGAAGCTGTGCACTGGTGTGTTTTCTAAGAAACAGACGTCCCAATCAGGGCTGTCACTAAGATTTCAAGTTACGGGGTACATATAGAAAAAAAGTAGGCGGGCAACCAAGCAGTGCTAGGGCTTTTCAAGAGACTTTCCCCACCCTTCCCTAAAATAGTACCTGCAAAATTCACTTAGTTATGTTCAATACTTCGCGTAAATTAATGGTCTCATGTACATAAAAGAATTGTCAGTGAAGAAAGCATCTTAAAGAGCGAATTACGATTAGTCATTTAACAATGTGATAGGTCGCGTTCGCTACAGTGATTTTTTTCTTTTGCATGTTGAAAGCTGGCCAGATCAGTAACAATCTGTCTGGAACGGGTGTATATATAACGCGGAACCCGCCCGGAACCTACCGGAACCCACCCGGAACCACCAAAAAATATGATAATATAAAAAAAATAACAATAATTAGTATCATACACATGAAAAATAAAAAATTAAAATAAAATAAAACAGTAACAATCAATCAATCAAGGATATCCTAATACAAAATTTTCACGGAAAAAAAAGGAAAGAGGACGGCACCTGACCAACGGAGTATCCGCCATGCCAAAGGTCAAAGTCCAAAGTAATTTTATACGTAGAAAACACGTGTGTTATGAACTTTCCACTCTTTTTAATACGACCATGATTGAGGCGAAAGAAATTTTCATCATAGAAGATGAACCTGAGCATGACCTTGACGATAAAGACCATGACCTCTGCGATGCCGGTGTAATGCTCTACCAACTGAGCTGAGTCACGCAATTATGAGCAGGTTAGTTTGTTGGGCTCACGTATTTCCGGTATCAGATTAGGGCACGACTTATGGGAGTTGAATAGTACAGTAACACCTCTGGCACCTGCACTGGAGCGAGCATATTGCGACTTGATTCATCCCTTCCAGCAGCTAAGTGTCTCGTCAGAGAATTTCCAGAAGCTAGAGAGATTTACGATCATAATGTATGACAAATCGAGTCCCCTGGACTCTGTGGACACCACAAGACTGATGCTGTTCTCAAAGCGAAACTGACACTTGGACAATATTCCTCAAACACAATGGCACAGTCGGTTAGTTGGTGCAAGAGGTCCTGAGTTCGATTTCGGGGTCTCGCATCCTTGTTTCGACTTCTTTCTTTTCCGTGTAGCTAAGTAGCTTTAAATACCCGTAAAACGGAGCACTGATGGAGAGGGGGGAGTAAAATGAGCGCACCGTCGACCTCAGGTTTGTCAGTTGAATTACTGCTACGAGTTATCGACGTTAAATATGGTTGCTTTTCTTTGCTTTACTTTGCAGAAATGGATGAGCACATGTTCACTGGATGGAGAGCTGATCCCGAAGGAGATAGGCTATTGTCCTGAGCACAGATCTAGAAATCCACGAAGCGGCGTTGGGCAGAAGCATAAACTTTCCTGGCAGAAGGGGTAAGACCCTGAGTCAAGTAGAAGAGGCACTTATCTGACAGGGAAGTTCCAAGTCCGAGAGGAGCTGCTGTAGAACGTGGGTCGGAATGGAGTCTGCATGAGGGGCTAGCTGGCGAAAACGCCGAAACTGAAAGCGAGATAGGGAGTCAGCGATCGGGTTAGACTTCCCTCTACCTGGGGAGGAAGAGAAAGAGAAGGAGTGACGAGATGCCAACAGGCACAGATAGTGAACCAAGGACATGATGGAAGGGGCTCTTGAAATGCCAGACCGCAGAATTTCCACCACTGAGCGGTTATCTGATAGGAAGTTGACCCGTTTGGAGGCCCATAGGGGACCCCAGAGGTAAGCTTCCATAACGATCGGGAAACGTTCCTTGTACTCGATAGACTCAGAGACCTGTGTTGGGAGCAATGCACCTGAAAACCAGTGACCCTGTAAGACTAATCCGTAACCAAGAGCCTCAGAGGCACCTGAAGAAAACTCGACGTCGGGGAGTGGAGCTCACTTGGGGTACTAAAGGAAGTTGCAACCATTCCAAGACTGGAAAACCTCCCGCCAAAAGGCTAGGACAAGAAAGAACTCCTGATCGGGTGGTGTTGAAAAGCGCATAGCAGGTTGATCATTTGGCGCACGAAAGAGCGTCCTTGGGGTACGACCTTGCTGGCAATTGCTGAAGGTGACCTATTAGAGACTCCAGTTCCTTGCGTCTACACCAACGCTTCTGCGACCAGTCCTCCAACAAGGCAGTTATCCTATCAAATTGTCCCGAGGAAGGCCCGCCTGCAGATTCAGAGAGTTCAGTACAATGCCCAGGATGGTGAAGCACGTTGACGGACTTTCTATCTTGTCTGGATGGAGGGGGATGCCAAGCTTGGAAAAACAGTCAATAAACCTGTCGATAGACCTTAGTGCATTTACTTACATATAATTAATTTTATTGTGTTTTGTTGTTGTTAGTTACATATTTCACTGAAAAGCCCCTTGGGGACATGAAATGAACGTACGTACGTATGTATGTACTCCCCTCTTGTGTAATCCGGAAGAAATACAAATAAGAGTTGTAGAGAATCATCGAAAATTATGTTCCCCTATCTCTTACAAAAGAGAAATTATTAAGCTGTTAATTTAAAGCTAAATTTTAGCTTTGTATAATATACGGAATACGCTTTTGCCCAATTTATTCATATATTTGTAGAATACAGTTGTTGCAAAATACATGTATGCCTTTGAGGACCGCCTAACCTTCGGCATCAATTAAAATTTTGGTTTTGGCTATTAGCCAGATACCCTTTGTTCACTCTGATTTTAAGCTAGGCTAAGCTTGTGTAAAAATTGCTCGTTTTTTTTTTCCTTGCTCTTCATCAACCCATTAACCCTTATGAACTAGACATGAGGCCTTACCTCTGCAGATGTCTGTATCATGTCCTTGCTTCTTTGATGGTGGGATGACACTTGGATGTAACGGTCTTTTTCCTTTTTTATCTACAAGGAAGGATTTTACAAACCAAGTGACCATTCATCATACGCAGAAATACAAATTATACATTAGTAATGAAGAAAAGGACTTTACCTGTGGGTTCTACATAACCTTCACACACCACGGTGGTTGGCAAATGACTTCTTGTCAATGGTGACTCCTGTTCACCTTCTGTTGCTTGATGAGTTCCTACCAGAAAAATAATAAACAGTACCTTACTCTGTCATGAACAGTAAAAAACATCTGCTCATACAGATCAGAATTAATTCTCTCTGATATGCCACGACTAAATCACCGATGGAGCCAAATTGTTCACACACACCCCTCCCCCACATCAATGCAAATGTAGAGTTATGAAATACAGCAACAAGGGCTGGATTAAACACCACAAAAAATGCAGTTTAACAATGCCACTTTCAACTCAATGCCTCATAACAAAGACATAAAAATTAACACAGAATTAATTGTAATTTCCCTACAAGGGACGATTAATTTTGATCATTACAATAGAATATTGCACTTATTTGTGACTTGCTTGTTGTTGCTGCAATCCTTGTTTTAAAGCTGAAAGAGCTGATCCCTATCCAGTTTCAAAACAAGTCTAAACCCATTGGCTGAGTAGATTTTACTCTGTGTAACGCCAGACAATTTTTACTCATCACTGGGGGCCAGTCCAGGAGTCAATGGGTTCATTTTCTTGAACAAAAAAAAAACTTTGTCTATTTCACCCAAGGAATCATTCGCGCTCATTTACAACCTTTCCCAGATGTACCAAGTAAGATGTCATTTCACTTACCAAAAGCACTATCAAACATCATTTTCAAAAGTTCACCACACTGTTTCTCCCAACTGTACTCCTCAGCATATTGAATGCAAAGATTCTTCGTGTCTTTTAGCCGAACATCCCTCCGCATTTTACGGACACTTTTAATTGCCTTGGCCCATTCTGCAGGATCTTCAGAATTTACTACACAACTTCGACCACCTGGCACATTCTGCAGAGCATCTCCCAAACCAGAATTTCCACTAACAAGAACAGGAAGACCTGCAGATAACGCTTCAAGTGCAACCAAACCAAAACCGTCAATTCTTGATGGCATTATACAGAGATCTACTTCACAAAACAACCTAAATAGATCCTCTCTGCTTTCCGTAAAGGGGCGGACTCTCAGTTGTGTTTGCTTAATGCCATGACGACACAACTTCTCTGTTACTTCCTTTTCTTTTCCTGGTGGTGCCCCGACAAAAATCAGTCGGTAGGAATCTTCATTCAACTGAGATATGGCTTTGGCTGCAATGTCATAGCCCTTTAACTCAAAATCTTCGGAGTCACCACGCCCAAAAACCAAAATGTGAAATTCTGCTCCTTCTTCAGCTGCCTGCTTAACCGTCGAAAATTCAGAAAATATACTAGGTGTGAGTTCAAATACAGACTTGTTTTTTTGACGGAGATTGCGTTGGATCACATCAGCCAACTTGGGACCAACTGCTACAACTTGGTCTGCCAATTCACACAATCTTATCTCTGCTTCGTGCTTCTCCTCTGCTTTTGAAATTGCATTTGCATATCCTTTAAACATTCCTAGGTATTCAGGGGCAGTATGCACAACCTGAACCCACTTACATCTTAGTTGCTTCTGAATGAGTTGCACTTGTCGTCCAAGTTTCAGCCCATGCCCAATCACATAATCCACCTGATGGTTTGCTGGTAAAGACGACAGCCAATCAATGGGTTTATATCCATACAGCACTTTTGCTTTTATGAGCTTAACATAGTTTTCCCCTGCAATCCTCACATCTTCTTCACTGCACTCAGGAAGGTACATACTGACTTCCACATTCTGATATTTTGCCAACTGAATGGCAAGCTCTCTGTTGAGTGTTGACAAGCCTCCTTTTGTAGATTGCCATTCACTGCTCAAGAGAGTAACCTTAAGTTTCCTACTTGGTGTTTGGCCTGACATGCTTTCCTGGGCTTCCTGTGATGCAGAAGATGAGTTGCTGGGAAAGGAGGGATCCTGTAATAAATGTGATATCACTGCAAAATTAATTGACTACATGATACACTGATGCAGCTTTTTAATCAATTTGCTGCGTTCAATTGACTTTTATTGACTTAACTGATGAAACCATCAGATTTCTGTGCAGTTTTCTCACCCACAGATGCAGCACCACTTTTCTTAGAACAAACCTCCTTTCGTTAGCTATGGGGCAAACTTCAGAATGCCAAAGACAAAAAGTGCAAAATGAAGGTTTATGTTGAGGGTTTATGCAAAAGTTTCCAAGAAAGAGTTTTTGCTGAGAGTTACATGTACAATGCTGATCACAAATTAATAGTTTTAACACTTTCCCAGACCAGAAGGTAAAATTAATGTAATTCATGACCAATCTCGGAAGCACATAGTCCTCCTTATTTCCCCCCTCCAGTGTTGAGCTTAGAGGATGGAGATAACGAGTCACTGAAAATCAACATTGGAGGGGTAAGGAAGAGAAGTGTGATCAGTGTTACAAAGTTCATTCGTATCTGAGATTAGAGTAGATGAGTAGATAAACTTCATTTAAACACGGTAAATGGCTCAGCAAGCTGGGAAGCCCTTGTGGCTTATGATGAGGCATTTACTACAAAATTGAGAAATGATTTGGGGTCAATGATTTTGTTTCAAAGGAAAAGATAATGGAAAAGAAGGTGCCAATAGTGAGGCAAATTCCTCAGAAGCAGGGTCACAATGGTATTCAAACCAAAACCAATTGCCAAACATCTGTCACCACAACACTGAAAACCAGTATGTGGAATGAACACATCTCCCTCTAATGTGGTAAAATGATGGTGATCGGACAAGAGAAAATGGGACAACAGTTACTTTTGAATGGTGAGGATCTGGATAATGTCCACAGGCAATTTATACATTGTATATCTTGGTAGCAGAAGCAGCAGCAATTGCTGGAGTAGCAGTATCAGTACAGGCAGAGTAGGAGTAGTAGCAGTAGTGGGAGTGGAAAATAGTTATAGTTAGTAGTCATAGGATTTTTGTAAAGGATAAGCACTGACTGGGAAAGTTATTCAGACACAAGAATGGGTGACTGTCCTTACATGTATACGAGCAGAATAAGTACTCCAGTAAGTAATACTATCCCAGCAAGCTGCACACACTGACATCAAGTTTGCCTTCATTTTTAATTAGTGCAAGTGATAAACATAATTATTAATATTATACATGCATGACTGTTTATGTGGTTGTCAGAGCTGCTGAAGCCAATAGACCATTTTACAGTTATGTGCTCAGTTACCTGGCCTTTGAATGAAAGTGAGTCTGGAGTTTACCTTGCTTTGATAGAAACCTCACTGCTTTTCTTATGTTAATGATGTTGTTCTCACACTAATTAGTAGGAATTTACATAAGAAAAGCAGTGAGGTTTCTTTCAAAGCAAAGTCAACTCCAGCCTCACTTTCATTCAAAGGCCAGGAAACTAAGCACACAACTGTAAAATGGTGTATTTAGCACCAACTCCCTAAATATTCAAAGAAACTTTCAGTAATTACCCTTGACATTATTAAAATCTTGGGAAATTAAGCATTTACAAACAGCCTTCAGAATAACCTTGAACCACTCCATTCCATAATCTGTGGATAAGAAGAAAGAAACTAATTAACTTAATTATGCTCAAGTCACTTCACATGAGTTCGTATTATTTTGTTCTTCAAATACCCTCAGCCCCTGTATCAGTCTATTCTGAGTCCTTTGCTTCTATTCTATTGGATGACATCTGGAAATCAATGAGTTAATATGCACATAGCCATCATGATAGAAGGATCATTCTTAACGGGCTCAAGAGAGTTTTGTCTACTATCTCTGTGGAAATCCATGCAGAATGAATACAGAAACAATTTAAAATACAGCAAACACCTGCATAATTATAAGAACCTGTTAGGCTAATTTTAGACCAAAGGAGTTTCATTAACGGCCCCCTGACACCGGGCAAACTGACCAGCTGACATGACTGTGCCCAGCTGCTTTCAACACCTCAACAGACTTTTTTTAAATACAAAGATTGATTAAAGTAGACAGTTTTGTCCTTTTCCTGATCCATCTTCTGTGATATAAGTTACATATTCAGAATGTCACAATTTCATGCAGTGCATGCATGCTTTCCACTTTGATTTATATTGGTCAATAGCTGTGTTTGGATGAGGGTATGGAAACATGGCTGTGACATCACACGAACTTTGATTGGTTATGTGTTGCCAGACACACGCGTTTTGATTGGCTGGTAGGGAATATGACATGTATCAAGAAAATCTGTTTCAATCAAGAAGTAAAAAAACCCAGCATTTTCCTTTATTTGTTGAATTATCTTTGAGGAATATTTTATGAAAGCAATAGAGGACTTTTTTTCCATGTTTCCATAGCCTCATCTAAACACTCGGGGGAGTTGGGAGAATTCTTGACAGTTATGTAAACCCTCAACTGCATTTCAGGTTTGCATAACTGTCTGGAATTTTCCCAACTACCCCTTGTGTTTAGATGAGGCTATGGAAACACGGAAAACATCCCCTATTGCTTAAATATACAGCATTCAACCATTCAACGATATGCCCCATAACACATTGTGAAAAAAATTGTGCTCCATAAAAGACCATCTGAAACGTCCCAATTTTGTGAGCATGTGTTTCGCGATAGTGGCTCAGAAAAGATCACACGCAAATAAATCCAGGAATTGCAACGGTCTTATTTGATCACTTACATAAAGTAAGCTATACTAAGATGCTTTTTTTCATTTTTTTAAATTAAAATTTTAAAAAAATTACAACTGGCCATCACAACAGGCCATCACAACAATTATTGTTAAATATTTACTGCTAAAGTTAGGAAATCTGCTCATGATGTAATTCTGCCTGATGCAATAGACAAGTACTTCTTAGGTATACTTTGCTGAAGGAAGTTTGTTTCCTCATAGGTCCACTAGCTTGCCTTATAATATAACTGAAGTTTTTTTGGCATGACCGTAACTTTTCAAAGTACTGTTTAATTAAAAATAAGAAAATGACATAGTAACACCAAATCATTATTTTCTAGGTCTGCGTTTTCTACACACCTGCTATCATCTGTGTCAAAACATTTTGATTATCGACAACAGTTACGTTAAGCAAGAGGAAAAGAGAAAACATGTTTCTCTTTTGAAAACTGTGGACAATTGCATTGGTGAAGAGCACCTTGACAACTAGGTATTTTAAGTTGATAAGATGCAAAGAAATTCAATTAACCTCGAAATCCTATAAAATAACATCATTTGAATCACCAGTTACCTCACAGGGCACAGGTGAACAACCCAATGGTCTTGTTGAAGGGTTTCCATTTTCCCCACCGTTAGCAGTTCAAAAGCACTGAATGGTAGATTCGAATACACTCAAATGCTTTGAATTCCACTGGTCTGGTTTCTTGCAATGATCATGTTGAAAAAGCCTTATTATGGATTTCAGGATCGCCTTTCTGGTTGAATTTTAGAAAGAAGAAGCTCAAATTCTGCGAAGGTATGTTAACATCCCCAATCAATCGGATGCTGATGTTGTAAAGGAGACAATTTCACTGGTTTGGTGTCACTTCCAGCTTTCACAAGATGAGGCCACCAGCTGGCGGCTCGGTGTTGCCTGCCTTTTAAATCTAACCGGCGGTGATACTGCTTTCGACCAATAGTATTCACTTGAAATAGTAGTTTTGGGGTAGTCCATTTGGGTTGTCCATGGACTAGGGGTCAGTGTTTTCAACTCTCCCCTCTCTAACCAACGGTCGAGACAAGATCTCACAAAAATGATGCCTAAAACAGCTCGGAACGACCAAAAAACATTACACAGGACTCATTGTACACTTTGTATCATATTTCATTGAATTATTTGCTTTCAAACTTTATTGCCGAGCAAATCGCAACCGCCGTAATATTCTTCTGTGTTGACATGTATTGTATCCTTCTGCAGATACAATAGAGGGTGGTCTACCAGCTGGAGATTTTATGGTGTCGTAGAACTTTGCCATCACGTTAAAAGCTTTTAAGGACGTCAAACCGAAGGCGGGAATCTAAAGTAATTTTGGGATGTAAAAAATTACCCTTACCTTCTTGCATACTCGTATGTAAAATTCACGCGAAGTCCATATAAATCATCAAGGCGGAAGTGATCGAGGAGCCGCGAGCGGCAAGGAATACGCTACTAAATCCGCGCCTACATCATTTGATGAGTTTTTTGGTGCGATAGTAACTCAACTTATGGTTTAAAGGACGGCAGATTGAGGCGTTCAGTGTGCGTAAATGCAAACCAGAGAGCAGCCTTGAGCGGCAGCACGTTTTTCTCCGTTCCTATGGAAGTCACGTGGTACTTGGAAGCTATAGGGGCTGCTGGGATTAAAATAGCTCGTCCCCAGGGTCTTTTCGGCTTTCAAGGACCAGTTTGTTGAAAGCCGACAAGACCCTGGGGATGAGGTAGAGTCGCTCAATTTACATCTTTTGTAGCTTTTTTCAGAACATGCGTCAATTTTTCGTTTGCCAAAAATCTAGTTTATGGCAACGTTTAATTAGTTTTGAGATATTAGATATCTTACAAACAGATTTGTTCAAAAAAAACGTTAAAGATTGCAATGAAGTGCATGAAATTTCAAATGCGGATTTTTGTTCACGTCCGGTCAATTAACTTGCACAGCTTTACCAAAAAAAAAAGAGGCTTCGCAGAAAATTAGATCTTAGAAGAGACCAACATGTCAGAGAGATGACTACGCTTTCACAAACTCCAAAAGAACCGTGAAAAAAAAAAAAGTTAGTCACTTGAAGGAACATGACCTCCTCCATTACCCACGTTCACCACTCACGTCACGTGAAACGCGACTGCGACTCGCACTTTCTCGCATAAGGATGTATTCCGCAAATCAAATACAGTATATGAAACTTCACATATTCTACAAAACCTTTTTCTTCACCTCCCAACTGATCACCTCGTAGTTAGCTTGAGAAGCAAGCGAGACCCTGTTACGGGGATTTTAGTCGACTGGGGGCAGTTATCCCTTATCCTAAACTCCTAACAGGGTTTCACAGGTGCAGCACAATTTTACAGTGCGACGCGGCTTACCGTGGCCACCTAACAAGGTTTTTTTTACAAATTATCTGCCAATCAGGGTGTGCGAATTTCATTGACAGTCATGCCTCGTTGCAAAGTTCGTACGGTTGTCGTTTGAACACCGTTCCATGGGTTGTTGAGTTGACGTATTTACACGTAGGTTGTCAAATGTGAAAGTTTGTTGGGTGGCCACGGTAACGCGCGTTGCACTTAAGTGTAGAAAACAAATTGCCATTTTCTGTGACCAAAAAATGTTTCCAGCTGATTCATAGCGTTCAATCCCGCCGACTGGCCATTCCGACTTCGATGAAAGTACAGAGCTTCACATCTGACTTAAGTTTCGCAAGTTTTCGCTTTAAGTGGCTATAAAGGCATGGGTTTCTGTTCAATATTAATAATGCTTCTTGTTTCCCTTGGCAACGCTCAGACCCAAGGCGGTAAACCAGTGAATCCACATTTTGTCCCCTAGATGCGGAGGCATTAGACACAAAACACCAGCTGGAGATTATAAAATTTTATTTGCAGATAGCTTTTCAAATAATCAGGTCCGTGCTTTGCCCAGCTAAAAATGCCTAAAACTCTTTGGCTGCTTGGATAAGTCAGCCTTTCACAATGGCTATCTATACACTGAAAATGGCAATCAAGCAAAATAATATAATACATTCGTAAAGGTATTATTTCTGGCCTTTTGTCACGCACAGCAGCGTGACGATCAAAACAAACGTCACACAACAACAAAAGAAGAAACGTTAGGTCACAGAAACTTTTTCTGACCTGTTCCAATGATCCAAAGTCGTGATATTAAACAAAATGTACATAGCGGTGTAAGTATAGAAATGGGGCTGCGATTAAAAGAGGTTGCATTTCAATCACAAGACGAAGATTTGAATTCATCCTCTTAGTCAAAACTTCATTCAATGAAAGGTTCCTAGTTCACAAAGGTTCAGGAACGGCAAGAATTTAACATCACAAGCTCTGAATTTCAACCACACTAAGATTCATGTTTTACCATGTTCAATGTGCTCTAAGAAAAAAAATCGTATGATCGTATAGTATAATTACTCTGGTGATTATCTTAACAACTTCTGTTTTTTCTTTCATTTAGAGCTGCAGTATCATAAACACCTAGCACAGGTTGATTACAGGAAGATGATCAATCAGGTGCCTGCAATTCATTAATCACGTTAGAGATTATAGAAATATCCTATACAAGAAAGAAAACAAAAACAATACGGTCCAATGTTGAATTCTGCAATGTCCATCAGAAACAAAGAAACAAAAAAATGAAGGAGTTCTTAAATGAAAATGGAACAGCCTAAAATACATTGTGTGATATGAGGCGCTGACACAGGACCAGAAAAAGCCACATGAAGAATAGAAGGCAGTTAATGAACAAGATCCTAAGTTGGTTCAGAGCAGGTACTTTTGGTTGTACAAAACTTTCTTTGTTTGACAAACGTACAACAAAACAAAATTGCTGAAGGATGGATGGGACCATCTTTGGCAAAAATGCTTTCTTTTACCAACTACATGTACAGCTGTATACTCTGCAAAACAGATGTATTTGGGGCTACAAGTGTTTTCCATCTCATAATTTCTCTCGCTTGGCAAGAGAAGCAAGAGCTGCAAATCAAGTCTATGTTCCCATTCACACAAAGAAATTATATTCTGAAGAACTGCAGACTCAACGCTGGATTCTCTTATCACATGATTTGAAAAGGAAAACGCAATAGTATGAGGCTTGTGTACATGTGTTCACTGTGCAAATTACTTCAAAAGAAATCCACAAAATACTCTCGTTATATCAAGGCAAATATTCTTCGTCAAGAGTTCCAGGATGCTCTAGTTCCAGAGCTTTTCTATTAAGTACAAAGTGTGCCTATTAAGACAACTGTTCGAAATCTACTGGCAAAAATTAATGCTTGGATTTTCCCCAGCCTTCATTTGCGGCAATAACGTCTGTTCACAGATCAGTATCGTACCAGGTGCCCCCACGGGGAGGGGGGTGTCCAAGAGGCTGCATTCCAGGGTCCCCATGATGAAAATCATAACCAGCTTCATGAGAATACTCCATTGGCTGGTTATAATCAAAGCCGTCATGTGGATAACCATACCCTGCACCAGGTGGCATGTTGTAGCTGGGATCAGGAAAGTCACCATCCATTGGCTGAAAGTAAACAAAAAATTAATAAGTATTTTTAGACAAATAAACTTAGTCAACAAAAGGAGACTTTAAGAGTTGTGTCTCCAGAGGCTGGTTTTCATTTGGGACAAAAACAGATGCATTGACAACAAAAGGCAAATGACACTCAAGGCACAACTCAGTTTGCTTGTATCACTTGTGCTTATACTTGTGGTACGAGTGTACACATCTCCCTTCTACTGTAAAAGCCCTGGGTTAACGTTTGGGAGGCCACTGATTTGGTTGGTTGGTTGGTTGAAGGTTAGGAAGCGCAGCTGGAGAAAACGGATAAAGGAAAAAAAATGACCTTGCAAACAGACAAGCAAGAGAGTAACTGCATGAAGAAGGACTGTGTAACTCGGTATCCATACTTATGTATGAAAAAGACACGCTGTGTAAACAGTACATTAAAGTACAGTTCAGAATACATGTAATTGAAAATAGAGTGGTCTTTTTCAACGGCACTTCAAGAAGCTGAAAAGAATGCTGCCACATGAAATCCTGCTGTTCTTCTCTTTTTTCCTTTCCTAAGTTTATTAACGCCGCTTTTTTGTCTTTCACTGTACCTCTGGCCATGGTGCATCTTCACGGAACAATGAGCTAGTCAGCTCAACGGAGAGACGCTTATTGTAGTCTTGGGACTTGTCCTCTAACATACGGAAGAGTACAGCAGCCGCATATGCAGCAATGCCCTCGTTTCTTGAATGCAGCAGGTCCGTTAGAGGGGCAGTTGCATTTTCAGCCTCAATCGCCTCAGCACCTTCTTTGTCTTGGGCCAATTCACAGAGTACTCCTGCAGCAACACGTTGGATATTTTCGATTGGACAGTAAAGAAGCTGCAAAAAGAAAAACAACCAGCTGTGAAACAGATGATATCAGCAAAACTGTCTAGATTACTCAGAAAACTGACATCATAAAATGCTAATCATTTCCAACATTACAATGATCAAGAACAGCAGACATTTTCCTTTGTTTGACATTCGGTTTGATTCTCAAATTACCTTCCATGTTACTTTCATTATCATCAATGAGGCTATTATAACATATAGGAATTAACACTACACAGCACATTTGATGATTTATGGGCACGAGAATTATTTTGAAAGTTCTCAAAATTGCATGAGCCATAGGCAAGTGCACTTTGAGCCGACTTCTCTGGGTGAAGTAGCTGACACTGTTTGCCGTTGGTGCTAATTGAAACCACTTTTCCTCTTCCTCACTATAGTCAACATCATCATCATCATCATAATAAATTATTGTCGTGGTTGTCATCATTACCAGGTATTTACAATGTAACTCATTTGACAAAGCGAGACTAACATTGTACCTGTACAAACAGAGGAATGCAGTGAAGACTGCATATGACAGCCCTGTTGTGTGCCTCACGTGCCAAAATATGAAGTGCACCCACGCACCCATCCACGATATCTTCAATTCTGACATTATCGATCACAACACTCTCCCCAGGTCTCCTTTGCATATCTTAGTAAGAACGCATCATGAGTTGGACCAGTTGAGGCAGACCTCCATGTTCTCGGATAGGAGTATGATTCATCCAATCACTGCCGTGATAAGTGGCCAGCGTGATGGTGGGTAGAGCAGTTTCACCAAGACTGGTAAGCCAAAATGCACTCGTACTGCATTCTGAGCTTTTTCATTATCTTCGTGACGACTTGTTAGATGACGAAGGGCACAAACCTGATTTGGAAAAATACGCTCCTCACTTCAATTTGATTCCACCACCAATGCTGAGAATTAGCTGAGTAGCACATTCATTAATCAATGTGAACAGAAAATCAATTCCTGTTTCGAATTCATTTGTCCAGATTTGTGCAAGATTTAAGTAAACAAGCACACAATGAAAGTGGATCACTTAATTGTCTTCACACTCTACTCTTGTTCAAATTCATTCAATAAAAGTGATTGGGGATTTTAAACATGATAAACACATTGCCAGTGGGAGCTTTTTAAACTATTGTTCATACAGTCAGCTCTGAATGCATCTACGGTTGAGTAACAACTCATCTGCATGACCTTAAGGTGCCACCCCTTTAAGTGTCTTAGTGTTTAAATTTAGCCCATGAGAGAAGTCAACACTATCAAAATTCCTGCGTCTAAAACTTCAGCTTACATTTTGTACGTACTCTTGACCCTTGTACATCTACCACTGAAGAAATCCAGAAGAAAAGAAATGTCAACACTTTCCAGTTTTAAACTCGAAACCCCATTACAGGAGTGGAAAAATATCAAATTGCTCGACAATAGCCTTTGCATTCTCTCTTGACATGGATGATTATTTGACCAAAGTCACAAAAAACAACCATTAGGGTAACCACAATTATTATCCAAAACTGTTAAAGGAAACTGTAGATGAAATAATGGACTAAATACAATGAAAAACAGTTACTACTAATAATGGCTTTAAAATAATGGCAGTTTTCTTACCACTAACGCTGTCTTCAGCTTGCAGATGCAGGTCCCGATGAAGAGCCTCAATGCCACCAAATCTGTAGACAAGGTTTATTGCATGGATTATTACAGGTAATTAAGATCTAACAAGACGCCAGCAGCTGAACCAACATTTGAAGCAAGTTACAATTCTGGATCAGTCTGTTGCTTTGGTGACCCAAATGCATAGCAAGAGCCTGCATTCCTTCAGCCTGAAAAGGATGAAAATCTCGCAATTGACAACTATGAATTCCGATGTACTAGAAGTTGCTAATAGCATGTCAAGTGCTGCACGCCTGCAAGAATAGTGTCGCTCTAATTGCTAGTGCTCGCAGCAAAAATTGATGAGGAAAAACAAAACCCTTTTCATTGCAATCATTTAAAGGCCCACGTTCACCCTTTTGGCATTGTGTGCCGTGGAGCAATTTTCATATGTGAAAATCCCACCAAAGCTGACTGAATTCATCCAATCAGGTCGCTACGATAAGCAATGTGAATTGCCATAACAAAAACAAATGGTCGAAAAGCCTGTTGGTTGAAGGTGGGCCTTAAAAAAGCAATCAAAAGTTCTTCAGTGATTAATTTTAAAGCTCATCTATGAATGTGTTTCCTAAATATTTTATAGTTAAGTAGAATGAGTACCTATGCGCTAAATCATTACCTGGTGCCTATCTCTTTTTTCCTTTTTTGTTCTCTCATTTACGTTTTATTTATTTGTTTATTTTTCTCTTTATTTATTACTTGCTGTATTTCAATTGAGTGTCGAAAGTATTAGCGAATAACTTTGGTTTTGCATCTACTTCACTCAGTGATTGGTTCAAAGTTCTCGCTCCAGTTTTTTATCCAATGAGAAGTGAAACCAAAACCAATCGTAGCTGGCGAATGCACATTTTCCCCCGCTTTGTGTCGGCTACGTGTAATTACTTCGAGTTTTGATTGGTTTATTGGATTGTCTCCGTCCTTTTTGATTGGCCAAAGTAATTACTTTGGTTTTGGTTTTAGGACTCTCATTTGAAAACCGCTCTACAACCATAATTAAGATTATTTATTCGTGTACAATGTAACTCCCCAGGTTGTTTCGATTTTTTTACTATTCTAAGTAGTGATTTTTGTCACACGTTCAATTGGATTGGCTACATTTTTATCCCCACAAAAAATAATCTTGCTTCATAATGACAAAAATGCATTTTATGAGGCCCAATTTAAAAAAATTCTGGAAGGAGCATGACATCCAGAACTCTCTAGAATCACATGTCCTCCACTCTTGTGGTTCCATCTCCACCTCCTCTTCAAACTGCAGTCTTCTGTAAAACCCTTAATTATTACTATTTACCTCAACGATGCCCTGCTTGCTATCTGTGTCTACAGATAACACTTTCAGCACATGGCTGGCTGTAAAAAAGGGCTTCACATAAGTGTCATAATGCAAACCAGTTCGGCAGGCCCACCCAACGCCAGAATTATCAGCTTGGTTTCCTTGCTGACATAAGCCAGAACATGAAGACAGTCTGGGACAAAATCAACAATATAAAATGTCATCTTATGTAAATTTATTGATTTTAGCTCGTAAAATAGAATACTGGGTATCAGCAGCTTTCTTTGGTGTTTCACCAATCAGAGAGCTTGGTTTATTAATTCTTTTTGCATGAATTACCTCATCCCTGTGTTGCCCAAAATCTGCATTTCTCTCAGCCAATCAGAGTGAATATATACTTCATGTAAGTACTTCGTAATTTAAGTGTGCAAAATAACTTGTCATTTTTTAGTACAAAACAACTTACAAGCTGATTCAAAGCATCCAATTTTGACAATTGGCCATTTGATATTGATAAAGTCCAAATGAATAACTTGTGAAAGTACAAAGCCTCAAATTGACTACATGTCAATTTCTTCAAGTTTGCATTAACTTGCTTTTGAATGACTGAAAAGGGAAAGTCATAATGCCTAATGCAAGGCTCAGTTGAAGCTTGGCTAGGAGGATGCAGCAAAAGCCAGGCTATTTTCCAGGTGTAAAACTTTCATGAAATTTTAATAATATGAATGTTGTTGCGCGAAAAAAAAAACCTCTTCTTTCACTATCAGACTATTATTGAAACCTCTGTGTATGTGACCCGAAAGGATTGTTTTGTGTCCTCAGGGTTGTAGACTTAAAATATGTGACTCAAATGCTATTGCTCGAGGTGATCTCGGAGCATGAGGGGAATGAAATACTTGTGGGTGTTTATACCTATCTGGAAAATAATCCTAACTTTACACAAAAATGTCACAATGGATGTATGGCAGACCGCATGGGATGGACTATCGCCTGACTACAAGTGTTATCAGAAGCACCTGTGCTCTATAGAATATAAATTGCGCAAAAGCCACGTTTTTAAATCAGCATAAGTTCTGTGATAAGAAAAAAATGGCTCATACCTGGTTAGGAAGTGTGGGTTGATTATTATGGGAAGCATTGCTATTCTACAGAAAATACATTAATACCAATCAGCGAGTTGAATCGAATCGAGGAGAATTTCACTATCAGAGATAATCATGTCACCCATGCACCCTAGGGTGGACTTAGGACCAGCCAAACCCCCTCCCTCTCCCCTCCCCCCCCCCCTCTCCCACATATTTGTAGCCTGCAAAAGATATACATTTTGTAGAAATACATTGATCCAGTAAACTTTAACCAAGCGATGCTGATCTGTGAATATAAAGAGAATGACAAATGACGTTTGGGAGCAGAAATGATAGACTAAAAGAAAATTGAGAATAAAACTAGGTTAAAAATCATTAAATGTCCTGAATTTCATTTTACAACTCCTACATAGACACACTAGAGAGCTAAATGATCTAATAGCATAATTATCACTTGTTTGCATTTTGGCACCGATGGAATTTCTGCTAAATAAATGTTAAAGGGGCTAGGTCACGCTATTTCAGGTAATTTTGTTTAATTTTGTTAATTATGAGCTCTAAACGTCATTTGCAAAATCACGGACACATAACAACTGAGAATGATTTTCCAGCTTTGTAAATGACATTTTGATATAGACTGATATAAATTTGAAAAAAGTTGGGCCAACATTTTTCAAATTTACCCACATTCAATCCATTTCAATCCTCTCCAGTTCTGTCCATCCATGTCCCTTCATGGCTGCTTCCCTGTGTTTTGTTAGAGTTCTTCTATAGTTTTGAACAGTTATTTTGATATTTTAGTTAATTCTATGACCATTTGATCAGTGCTGAAATTGCCTAAAATTGCGTGACCAAGCCCCTTTAATGTAACAACACAGGCAAAGATAAAATCGTACAAACCCGAGAAGGAGCTGTTGGTGGGACAGATGCCGTACAATAACCATCCTGCGATCTTGAGCTCTGCAGATTGAAAACATTGACAATAAAACAAAGCACACAATCCAGACCGATTCACCATAAATCAAAACAAAATTGATGAAAAAATTGAAATGTATCCTTACCTCACCTTGCTGAGCACTTAACCCATTGACTCCCAGGGGTTCCCCACTGACGAGTAAAATCGTCTGGCGTTAGACAGAGTAAAATGCTAAGTCTGGCCGGTTTAGGCCGGTTTGGACGTCAAAGGGTTAATGCCCCAGAGATAGAGGAGAGAAGTCTCTTCTCTATCCGCCATAATCTACACAACTGTGACTCGAGGTTCTTGCCATTTATAACACGCAAGATGACCAACTTTGTGATTCATAAATTGAAAACTTAGTCATCTGGTGATGGATAAATCATACACTTTCTTCTTTTTTCCCTTTGTGAGATATGAAAATCGCAATGTTGCGCATTATTTATAGATTGCAAACTAAGGCCTTTGAATGTTTTGCTTATAAATGGCAGAACAGCTAGCTCGTGTGAAATTTGTTGAAAAAACACAAACTGTACAAAAATATAGCGGAAATAATATTTTTTACATTTGGCACCTCATACACTTGGAAACTAAGGAAACTTTAATTTTAGTGGGGAGGAGAGTTGAGTGATGACACAAAGAATGGTAATTGTGATGAAGAGGAAGAGGAAGAGTTTTAGAAAAAGTGACTCACACCTCTCTACTTTCTTCCAATGCTCGCTTGAAACAATCCCTAAAAAACAACTTTGATAGTCCCAGCTCAATCGCAGAAAGACTAGAAAGGCTTTGAAAGCAGGAGCCCATACGGCTAAATTCTATTTGTCACCATCCGAACATGTAAGGCCACTATCTTGGAAATAACCACTGCAAAACTTCATCTTTTAATTAAGCAATAACTGCAAAAAGGTTATTTGATCTCTACAAGTAACCATT